>NW_019942645.1:424912-449164 GCF_002910315.2 Salvelinus sp. IW2-2015
GACCTATCGGCTGCCTTCGATACTGTGAACCATCAGATCCTCCTCTCCACCCTCTCCGAGTTGGGCATCTCCGGCGCGGCCACGCTTGGATTGCGTCCTACCTGACAGGTCGCTCCTACCAGGTGGCGTGGCGAGAATCTGTCTCCGCACCACGTGCTCTCACCACTGGTGTCCCCAGGGCTCTGTTCTAGGCCCTCTCCTATTCTCGCTATACACCAAGTCACTTGGCTCTGTCATATCCTCACATGGCCTCTCCTATCATTGCTATGCAGACGACACACATTAATCTTCTCCTTTCCCCCTCTGATAACCAGGTGGCGAATCGCATCTCTGCATGTCTGGCAGACATATCAGTGTGGATGACGGATCACCACCTCAAGCTGAACCTCGGCAAGACGGAGCTGCTCTTCCTCCCGGGGAAGGCACTGCCCGTTCATGATCTCGCCATCACGGTTGACAACTCCATTGTGTCCTCCTCCCAGAGCGCTAAGAACTCTGGCGTGATCCTGGACAACACCCTGTCGTTCTCACTCACATCAAGGCGGTGACCCGTTCCTGTAGGTTCTGCTCTACAACACATATGTCAGAGTCAAGGCCGCGGGCACATCCGGCCCGCGAGAAGGTTTTTTACGGCCCCTGGGATGATCTTGATTTATTATTAGAACCGGCCCGCAGACCGCAGCAAGCCCGGCAGCCCGCAGATCTTTTACACGCACCAATACTACATTTCCCACAATGCAACGGTGACGCACCGAGCAGTAGGCTGCTTCATTTCAATATTTATTGGCACAGCAGTCGTCAGCATCACAGTAAAATTAACTTCAAGATACCCATCAAAAATGGCAAAACGGAAGGTGGACACTGAGAACCGGGGGTTTCAAACAAGGTGGGAGTCGGAGTATATGTTCACGGAGGTAGCTGGAAAACCTGTGTGTCTTCTGTGTGGAGAAAGTGTGGCTGGTACTGAAAGAGTATAATCTGGACGACATTATGAAACGAAACACGCGGACAAAAACAAGAATATGGACATGGAACAAAGGCTACAAAAAGCAGAGGAATTAAAACGAGGCCTCAAATCTCGACAGGCTCTGTTCAAAAAAGCCAAATCACAAGGCCAGGCTGCTGTCAAGGCCAGTTTTATTTTGGCAGAAGAGATCGCTAAATCAGCCCGGCCATTTACGGAGGGGGATTTCATCAAAAACTGCATGATTAAAGTTTTTGTGACGAAGTTTGCCCAGAAAAGGCAACTCTTTTTAAAATGTGAGTCTGAGCAGAAAACACCATTGCCGAGAGAGTAGACCAGTTGTCCATCAATCTAAAAGAGCAGCTTGTGAAAAAGGGAAAAGATTTCATTGCATATTCCTTGGCTGTGGATGAGAGCACCGACATTTCTGACATTGCCCAGTTGTCAATTTTCATCCGCGGAGTGGACTCCAGCCCTAAGCGTGACAGAGGAGTTTTTGGCTTTACGTCCTATGCATGGCACAACTACGGGGCATGATTTGTATGAAGAGGTGTCAAGATGTGTAAATGAGATGGAGCTGCCTTGGGAAAACTCGTGGGTTTGACAACCGACGGAGCACCTGCGATGTGTGGACACAGGAGCGGACTGGTGGCGAAGATACGGGAAAAGATGCAAGAGGAAAACGCGACAGGTGAGCTGACAGCTTATCATTGTATCATACACCAGGAAGCGTTGTGCGGTAAAGCCTTGAAAATGGAGCATGTAATGAGCATCATCACGCGCACAGTTAACTTTATCAGAGCCAAGGTTTGAAATCACCGCCAGTTCAAGGCATTTCTGACGGAGTTAGAAACGGAGCATGGTGATTTGCCTTATCACACAGAGGTGCGATGGCTAAGCCAGGGAAAGGTGCTTCAAAGATGTTTCGAGCTTCGGAGGAGATTTTGTCTGTTCTTGGACAGCAAAGGGAAAGACCAACCACAACTCCGAGACGAAATGTTTCTGTGTGAAATGGCTTTTCTGTGTGACATTACGAGTCATCTGAATGCAATGAACTTGCAGCTGCAGGGTCGGGATCATGTCATCTCTGATATGTACAGTACAGTGAAGGCATTTAAAACCAAACTGACTCTGTGGGAGACGCAGATGCGGAAAGAAAATTTGAGCCACTTTCCCAGCTGCCAGACCATGAAAAGAGAAAGCTCTCTACAGTGCGTTCCGAGCGCACAGTTGGCTGATAAAATAGGTATGCTTGCCGCTGACTTTCGACGCCGATTTGCTGACTTTGAAGCACAAAAAAGCAGGTTGGAACTGCTCGGTAACCCATTTGCTGTTGACGTGGAAAGCTCACCACAACCTCCAAATGGAGTTGATTGACCTCCAATGCAATGATGCACTGAGGGCAAAATATGCGGCAGTGGGTGCTGCGGAGTTCGCCCGTTTCCTCCCGACACAATGCCCCAGCTGCGCATCCAGGCTGCTCAAACGTTGTCTATGTTTGGCAGCACATACCTGTGTGAACAACTGTTTCTTTGATGAACCTGAACAAAACATCACACAGAAGTCGACTTACTGCTGAACACCTCCACTCAATTCTGAGGATTTCCTCAGCTCAGAGCCTTACCCCGAACATTGATGAACTTGTGGAAAAGATGGGACACACCAAGTATCACCCTCAACTCAAAACAAGTGAACATTACTGTGCAATCACATATTTAGAGTTTTTACTCAGTTCAAGTTTAAAAGTTAAAGTTTAATATTTGTTTTCACTGCATGTTACTTTCCTTAAACAAAGTGTTGTTTTTGATTAATAGATTTTTGCACTTTATTTTTATTGTATTTCAATCCAATTATATTTTAAAAATATTTCAGTTGAGTGGATGATAGAAAATTGCTATTTTGTTTTTTTCTTTGAAGTAAATTTAGCCCACTTTTGCTAAAATAGAAAATATAGGCTACTGATGGTGCCTTGAATACCGGTTTCTTTCATTTAATGTTCATGTTATGGGGATTTTTATATAAAGGAAATTTGTCTTTTGTGTCTGTTGAAAATTAAAGATTACTGACAGAGCCATAAGAAAATATTGCTTTATTTATCTGATCATATTGGAATATATTTGTTAGGTTTTTCAGTAGGTTCAATTAGGTTCACTAGACTATATGCGTCATTTAAAATTTTTTCAATGAAACATTCGAACAGTCCGGCCCTCGGCTTGTAGCTAAATTTTTTATTTGGCCCTCCGTCCATTTGACTTTGACACCCCTGCTCTACAACATTCGCAGAGTACGACCCTGCCTCACACAGGAAGCGGCGCAGGTCCTAATCCAGGCACTTGTCATCTCCCGTCTGGATTACTGCAACTCGCTGTTGGCTGGGCTCCCTGCCTGTGCCATTAAACCCCTACAACTCATCCAGAACGCCGCAGCCCGTCTGGTGTTCAACCTTCCCAAGTTCTCTCACGTCACCCCGCTCCTCCGCTCTCTCCACTGGCTTCCAGTTGAAGCTCGCATCCGCTACAAGACCATGGCTTGCCTACGGAGCTGTGAGGGGAACGGCACTCCGTACCTTCAGGCTCTGATCAGGCCCTACACCCAAACAAGGGCACTGCGTTCATCCACCTCTGCCTGCTCGCCTCCTCCCCTCTGAGGAAGTACAGTTCCCGCTCAGCCCAGTCAAAACTGTTCGCTGCTCTGGCACCCCAATGGTGGAACAAACTCCCTCACGACGCCAGGGTCAGCGGAGTCAATCACCACCTTCCGGAGACACCTGAAACCCCACCTCTTTAAGGATACCTAGGATAGGATAAAGTATTCCCTCTACCCCCCTCCCCCTTAAATGAGTTAGATGCACTATTGTAAAGTGGTTGTTCCACTGGATATCATAAGGTGAATGCACCAATTTGTAAGTCGCTCTGGATAAGAGCGTCTGCTAAATGACTTAAATGTAAATGTAAATGTAAATATAACCAACTAAGCTAATTAGCTAGGCTAATCCAAGGTAAATATAACCAACTAGGCTAATTAGCTAGGCTAATCCAAGGTAAATATAACCATATGTTGAAGAACATTTTCTTAACATGATTTTCCTGTGTTTAATATATATTTCCACACTATGAGGTTGGAATAATACTGTGAAATTGTGAAAATTATGATAATGCCAATGCGATAAATTTGTTAATAAACCAATAAGAAAAAGAGTTCCAAACCTCTCTGCCAATAACAGCTAGTTTTCAATTTTCCCCTCCTCACTCAGACCACTCACAGACAGTCCTAGCAACACTCTTGCTTGAGAAATTGCACTTTGGTAAGAAGCTATTCTTGTTTCTTTTTGAGCATTTTCATTGAAAACCATCCCAGTAAGGTACTTATATTTTCCCCCTGACCAGTTTGGCGGCGATGGAGGACTGACTAGCTTGTCTTTGTTAGATGTGCACTCTATTCCCTGTGTCTAATGTACTCCTGGCTGCACAGTGAATTTCCATTCAGGGACAATAATAACGTTTACATAATGTGACCGTCACCTCATCTCCTGAGACCAGGCGTTGGGTTAACTCCTTCAGGCTCCTCATCATCCTCTCGTCTCTGAAGTCGTAGGGGAACGTCTCCGTCCACTCCTGGAGCAGCCGGAGGATCTTGGGAGCCATCTTCCTGATCCTCATCTGAAAGATACACATACAAAATATACCCATGATCATTTAAGTAACACCCAAGTCTGTAAATTAATATACACGTTAATCTGAGAGCAGAACCACTCAACATCTATCTGTTAAATCAACTGATGTACAGTTGCAGGTCTATCTTCATTAAGAAGTATAATAGCATAATGGAGTATAGCTAACATAGTATAATATAGCTAATAAAAAATAGCTAGTATAGTATAATAGAATCTAGCTAACAGAGTATAGTATATAATAATCTAGCTAATAGAGTATAGTATAATATAGCTAATAGAGTATAGCATAATTATAGCTAATAGAGTATAGTATAATATAGCATAATATAGTAGAATATAGCATATATAGCTAATAGAGTATAGTATAAATAGCTAATAGGGTATAGCTAATAGAGTATAGCATAATATAGCTAATAGAGTATAGTATATTATAGCTAATAGAGTATAGTATAATATAGCTAATAGAGTATAGTATAATATAGCTAATAGAGCTATAGGCATTATATAGCTAAAGAGTATAGTATATTAAGCTAATAGAGTTATAGTATATATAGCTAATAGAGTATAGTATAATATAGCTTATAGAGTATAGTTTAACATAGCTAATAGAGTATAGCATATAGAGTATAGCATAATATGGCTAATAGATATAGCATAATAGAGTATAGCATTATTTAGCTAATAGAGTATAGTATAATATAGCTAATAGAGTATAGTATAATAGAATATTAGCTACAAGTATAGATATAATATCTAGCTAATAGAGTATAGATAATATAGCTAATAGAGTATAGCATAATATAAGCTAATAGAGTATAGTATAATATAGCTAATAGAGTATAGCATTATATAGCTAATAGAGTATAGTATAATATAGCTAATAGGGTGTAAGCTAATAGAGTATAGTATATTATAGCTAATAGAGTATAGTATAATATTAGCTAATAGAGTATAGTATAATATAGCTAATAGAGTATAGCTTATATAGCTAATAGAGTATAGTATATTATAGCTAATAGAGTATAGTATAATATAGCTAATAGAGTATAGTAATATAGCTTAGAGTATAGTTTAACATAGCTAATAGAGATAGCTAATAGAGTATAGCATAATATGCAATAGAGTATAGCATAATAGAGTATAGCAGTATTTAGCTAATAGAGTATAGTATAATATAGCTAATAGAGTATAGTATAATAGAATATAGCTAATAGAGTATAGTATAATATAGCTAATAGAGTATAGTTAATATAGCTAATGGAGTATAGTATACTATAGCGATATAGTATAGTATAATATAGCTAATAAAGTATAGCTAATAGAGTATAGAATAATATTAGCTAATAGAGTATAGCAAATAGCTAATAGAGTATAGCATAATATAGCTAAATAGAGTATAGTATAGCTAACAGAGTATAGCAATAGTCTATAGCATAATATAGCTAAATAGGAGTATAGCATAATATAGCTAATAGAGTATAGCATAATATACTAATAAGTATAGCATAATATAGCTAATAAGAGTATAGCTAATAGAGATATAGTAGATATACTAATAAGTATAGTATAATAATAGCTAATTAAGTATAGCATAATATAGCTAATAGAGTAGAGCATAATATAGCTAATAGAGTATAGTATAATATAGCTAATAGATATAGCTAATAGAGTATAGCATTAATAGCTAATAGTATAGAAATAGCTAAATAGAGTATAGCATAATATAGCTAATAGAGTAAGCATAATATAGCTAATAGAGTATAGTATATTATAGCTAATAGAGTATAGTATATATAGCTAATAGAGATATAGTATAATATAGCTTATAGAGTATAGTATAACATAGCTAATAGAGTATAGCTAATGTAGAGTATAGCATAATATGGCTAATAGAGTATACCATTATATAGCTAATAGAGTATAGTATAATATAGCTAATAGAGTATAACAAATATAGCTAATAGAGTAAGCTATAGAGTATAGCTAATAAGTATAGATACTATGCTATAGAGTATAGTATAATATAGTAATAGAGTATAGCTAATAGAGTATAGTTAATATATAATAGAGATAGTTAGTAGTATAGCAATATAGCTAATAGAGTATAGTTAAAAGTATAGGTAATAGAGTAATAGTATAATATAGCTAATAGAGTATAGTATAATAGAAAATAGCTATAAGAGTATAGTATATTATAGCTAATAGAGTATAGCATAATATAGCGTAATAGATATATAGTAATTATAGTAAGAGTATAGTTTAATATAGGTAATAGAGTATAGTATATTATAGCTAATAGAGTATAGTATAATATAGCTAATATAGTATAGTATAATATATGCTAATAGAGTATAGCTAATAGAGTATTAGCATTATATAGCTAATAGAGTATAGCATAATATAGCTAATAGAGTAGTAGCTAATAGATAAGCTAAAGAGTATAGTATAAATAGTAATGAGTATATATAAATAGCTAATATAGTATAGTTATATATAGCAATTAGAGTATATAGCATATAGTAATAGTAGTATAGTATAATATAGCTAATAAGTATAGTATATGTATAGCTAATAGAGTTATAATAATAGCTAATAGAGTAATAATATAGCTATAGAGTATAGTATTAATATAGCTATAGTGAGATATATAGGATTTATACAAAGGAGTAGTATGTGACATAGCTAATATGAGTATAGTAGTAATATAGTAAATAGCAAGCCTTATAGTAACTACATTCTATAGCTCAACGCCACTACACAGTCTATCAATATACTACATAGTCAGAAACTTAATATATTATAGTAAAGAAACCTCTATAGTTATAATACAGCTCAGGATATTAGCTCATAGGTATAATATACGAATAGAGGTATACATATATAGCTAGATAGAGGTATAGTATTAAAAGCCGTAATAGAGATTAGTACAATAAAGCTAACTAGATATAGTATAATATACTAATTATAGATCATAGTAAGTATATGCACTAGACTATAGCGAATCAGAGTGGCTATAGATGCATATAGCTAATAGAGGTACTGCCACATACTAATAAGCTAAAGACTCATTACCTACAAATAACTAATAGATATATACAATTTATATCTAGCCTAATAGAGAGTAGTAGCAATTATAAGCTAAATAGAGGAAGTATGAGCCATATAGTTAGACTAATGAGCAGATCTGCAATATAGTACAGATATCAGCTATACCTAGTATCGTATAATATAGCTAATAGAGTATAGTACAATATAGCTAATAGAGTATAGTACAATATAGCTAATAGAGTATAGTATAATGGAGGTATAGTGTTACCTTGTCTGCCTGAGGGTCACTCAGTCTCTGCTGCTCCACACACAGGTGACACACCTTGGACATGAGCTCGTAGGGGTGGATAAATAGACGAGAGGAGAGCAGGAAGGTGAAAGAGTACGTCATCTGTGGAGAGAAGAGGGAGGGAGGGAGGGAGGTAGAGAGGGGCAGAGGGGAGGAATTAAGAAAGGTGACAATAACTAAGGGAATACAGAGTTTGTGGTTTTTCTCCTTTTGTGGACCACGGGTTAAAGACAAGAGAAAGAGACAGACGGTGAGAGAGACACGACAGACAGAGACAGACAGACACAGTGACAGTCAGACACAGTGACAGTCAGAGACAGTGACAGACAGAGACAGAGACAGTGACAGACAGACAGTATAACTCACATCAGCGTATTAGTTCATACTGGGGACCAGGTGGTGTATGAGGGCCTCCAGTGAGACAGACAGACAGACAGACACAGACAAACAGAGACAGACAGACAGACAGACACAGACAGAGAGACAGACAGAGACAGACACAGACAGAGACAGAAACAGTAACAGACAGAGACAGTGTTACTCACGTCAGGGTAGTAGTCCATACTAGGGACCAGGTGGTGTATGAGGGCCTCCAGCGAGCCGGACACAAGGGCGTTGTCGCGGTAACACAGTCCTGCGTTCCCGTACCCCTCCTCCTTGGTCTGGTTCTGACTCTGGTACAGGTTCTTATTGTAACCCCTGGAGACCAGCATGCCGGTCAGCAGTGGTGTCTGAGGCATGTTGTCCTGGGAGGAGGAAGAAGAAGAGGAAGGTTAGAAACACATACACACCAACGGAGAGGTTGGAGGACAGGGTCACCCGTAGTCATGTAGTGCTGAAAGTGAGAACAGAAGAGAGAGAGAGAGAGACTTCAGAACAATAGCCTTGTTATTATTCTGATATTCTTATTCTGATATTCTTATTCTGATATTCTGATATTCTTATTCTGATATTCTTATTCTGATATTCTTATATTCTTATTCTGATATTCTTATTCTGATATGACCTAAAAAAAGTGATTTTAGGCTGAAAAGAATGAAAACAAGTCAGGGCTATATTATATCCTCCATCTAAATTAGACAGAACTGTGAGGTTTGTTTACAGTCGAATGGGTGCATCACATAGGCTACGCACTGTGATTACAATATGGGAYATTCCACGTGACGGAATTGCGCRGAGACTGATTTTT
Organism: Salvelinus sp. IW2-2015; assembly: GCF_002910315.2. Classification (NCBI taxonomy): domain Eukaryota; kingdom Metazoa; phylum Chordata; class Actinopteri; order Salmoniformes; family Salmonidae; genus Salvelinus; species Salvelinus sp. IW2-2015. The sequence continues at coordinate 434,076 of NW_019942645.1, forward strand.
TCCCCCACTTAGTCTATTGCACAAGGACTTACTTTTAACAATTTAGAACTTCGAAAATTATATAAAAACATTTACTGAAAGAACTGTGCAGATAAAACGGTTGTTAACATTTGGTTATTGAGCTACTGAAAGTGAGGATGGTTACAGTAACTGGAAAGAGGGGGTTCATGGGTTGGTGCAGGGAGAGTGACATTAATTAGAAAGAGAATTCAATTTCAATTTACGGGCTTTATTGGCATGGGAAACAACTTTTTTTCCCTCCACCTTTATTTTAACCAGGTAGGCCAGTTGAGAACAAGTTCTCATTTACACTTGACACACTGACTCTGAGAAGTAGTTATTGAACCAGTTTACATTGCCAAAGTACGTGAAATAGATAATAAACTAAAGTGAAATAAACAAAATAAGTAAACATTACAATCACAGAAGTTCCAAAAGAATAAAGACATTACAAAGTCATATTATGTATATATACAGTGTTTGTAACGACATCAAAAAGTTAAAGTACAAAAGGTAATAAAATAAACATTAATATGGGTTGTATTTACAATGGTGTTTGTTCTTCACTGGTTGCCTTTTCTTGTGACAACAGGTCACAAATCTTGCTGCTGTGATGTATTTCACCCAGTAGATATGGGAGTTTATCGGGTTTGTTTTCAAATTCTTTGTGGATCTGTGTAATCTGAGGGAAATCTCTGTCTCTAATATGGTCATATATTTGGCAGGAGGTTAGGAAGTGCAGCTCAGTTTCCARCTCATWTTGTGGGCAGTGTGCACATAGCCTGTCTTCTCTTGAGAGTCAGGTCTGCCTACGGCGGCCTTTCTCAATAGCAAGGCTATGCTCACTGAGTCTGTACATAGTCAAAGATGTCCTTAATTTTGGGTCAGTCACAGTGGTCAGGTATTCTGTCACTATGTACTCTCTGTTTAGGGCCAAATAGCATTCTAGTTTGCTCTGTTTTTTTGTCAATTACAATGTGTCAAGTAATTCTCTTTTTGGGTTGGGTCTAATTGTGTTGCTGTCCTGAGGCTCTGTGTTTGTGAACAGAGCCCCAGGACCAGCTTGTTTGGGAAACGCTTACTTTTAGGTGGTTGTGGAATTTAACGGCTCTTTTCTGGATTTTGATAATTATCGTGTATCTAATTCTGCATGCTTTATATTGTACACTGAGGATATTTTTTTCTCTCTAAAGCTTTCACACTGGAGAAACACAGAGCATTCATTATCAATGTACTGCTAGAGTCAGGGGATATGATGACAAAACAACCAACCCTACACCAGGACACGTTGTTGACCTAAAATAACGAACCGACTCAGTTCCTGGTCCCCCCCCCCACCCCCACAACAACAAAGTGTATCCATTCACAGTAAACTTTATGACAAACAATAATGAGGCTAGTTCTGAAAACAGGAACTTCTAATTTCACCCCATTGCCAAACACATGAAAACGTGTGAGACTCTCAGGAGAGTGTACACTGTGAGAGTGTATTGTTCTGATTGGCCACAGGGCAACACTGCCCTATGACGCTACTTATCTGTTCCGACTGCATCGACTACTTCCCACTGAGAGGCCATGTGAGTCTACAGTGCATTCAGAAAGTATTCAGACCCTTTGACTTTTTTTCCACATGTTGTTACGTTACAGCCTTATTCTAAAATGGATTAAAATAGTTTTTTCCCCCTCATCAATCTACACACAACACCCCATAATGGCAAAGCAAGTACAGGTTTTTAGAAATTTGTGCAAATGTATTAAAATGTACATAAGTATTCCGAAGTATTTACTCAGTACTTTGTTAAAGCACCTTTGTCAGCGATTACAGCCTTGAGTCTTTTGGGTATGACGCTACAAGCTTGGCACACCTGTATTTGGGGAGTTTCTCCCATTGTTCTCTGCAGATCCTCTCAAGCTCTGTCAGGTTGAATGGGGAGCGTCGCTGCACAGCTATTTTCAGGTCTCTCCAGAGATGTTCGATCGGGTTCAAGTCCAGGCTCTGGCTGGGCCACTCAAGGACATTCAGAGACTTTTTCCGAAGCCACTCCTACATTGTCTTGGCTGTGTGCTTAGGGTCATTGTCCTGTTGGAAGGTGAACCTTCACCCCAGTCTGAGGTCCTGAGCGCTGTGGAGCAGGTTTTCATCAAGGATCTCTCTGTACTTTGCTCTGTTCATCTTTCTCTCGACCCTGACTAATCTTCCAGTCCCCGTCGCTGAAAAACATCCCCACAGCATGATGCTGCCACCACCATGCTTCGCCGTAGAAGCATGGTGGCAGGTTTCCTCCAGACGTGACTGTTACGTTCCCCAGTTCCTGTGTTGTGGTTTTGTTTGTGTGTGTCTTTCAGGAAATGGTTTCCTGAAATTCCCCCAAGCAGCTGATTGGTCGGCCCCATTGCTAATGTCCTGAGTTAGTTTGTTGCTTAGAGAGAGAGCTTCTTTAATGTCCTGAGTTAGTTTGTTGCTCAGAGAGAGAGCTTCTTTAATGTCCTGAGTTAGTTTGTTGCTCAGAGCTTCTTTAATGTCCTGAGTTAGTTTGTTGCTCAAAGCTTCTTTAATGTCCTGAGTTTTTTCTCCGTTTTTGTTGTGAAGTAGTTTGTATTATTCTGTTTCATTTGTTCCCAGGGGGGAAAGGGGAAGGCACCTAGGGAGTGCTTAGGCAAGAGGCCCGCGGGCATACATAACCTGTAGTATTCACTGTCTATGCACACTAAGTAAGACCTAGGCGGACCACCCCCTGTATTTTGGTTAGGGCACCAGGTGATGCTAAYTTAGGTGGGTAGGCAGGTAAGGTAGGAGAGGGGGCTTTGAAATGTACTTTCTTTGCTTTGGTTCCGTCCAACCCCTTTTCCCCAAAATTACTGTCTTAAGGAATAAATTCCCTGTAAACGGTAAATTCTCTGCCTTTTGTCATCCTTACTCGCACCTACAGTCCCATACCTCTTTCACTCCACGGAGTTGAGTTGTAGCGTTAAGTTCCCTCTTCCTAGAAGCGCACGTAACAGTGACGCTTGGCATTCAGGTCAGAGTTCAATCGTGGTTTCATCAGACCACAGAATCTTGTTTCTCATGGTCAGAGTCCTTTAGGTGCCTTTTGGCAAACTCCAAGTGGGCTGTCAAGTGCCTTTTACTGAGGAGTGGCTTCCGTCTGGCTATTCTACCATAAAGGCCTGATTGGTGGAGGGCTGCGGGACACGGTTGTCCTTCTGGAAGGTTCTCCCATCTCCACAGAGGAACTTTGGAGCTCTATCAGTGACCATCGGGTTCTTGGTCACCTCCCTGACCAAGGCCCTTCTCCCCCGATTGCTCAGTTTGGCTGGGCGGCCAGCTCTCAGTGGAGTCTTGGTAGATCCAAACTTCTTCCATTGAAGAATGATGGAGGCCACTGTGTTCTTYGGGACCTTCAATGCTGCAGAAATGTGTTGGTACCCTTCCCCAGATTTGTGCCTCGACACAATCCTGGCTCAGAGCTCTACGGACAATTCCTTCGACCTCTTGTCTTGGTTTTTGCTCTGACATGCACTGTCAACTGTGGGACCTTTATATAGACAGGTGTGTGCCTTTCCAAATAAATTACCAATATATTGAGTTTACCACAAGTTGGACTCCAAGTTGTAGAAACATCTCAAGGATGATCAATGGAAACAGGATGCACCTGAGCTCAATTTCATGTCTCATAGCAAAGGGACGGAATACTTACGTAAATAAGGTATTTCTGTTAATATTTTTAATACATTAAAAAAAAAATGTGTGTGAGAGTGTGTGTGATATGTTATTGAGTGAGAGACTGTGTGTGTGTGTGATGTTATTGAGTGAGAGACTCTGTGTGTGTGTGTGTGTGTGTGTGTGTGTGTAATGTTGAATGAGAGACTGTGTGTGTGATTGCCCTTTTGACTGTTTATTTGCCCTTCCTCTGGGATTCTAAGCTGAGTCCCAGTCACCTGACCGCCAGGCAGGCTGCAGTGATATGCCAACACACACCTTCTCTGTACCAGGGACTCCATCCCAAATGCCAGCCAAGCAGACTGCTGGAGTCTCCTATCCCAGGAAAGAGCATTCTCCCTTGGGCAATCGCGCACTACACAATGGGGTCTTTGACTGGACAAGCACACACTCCCACCATATCCTTTATTCAGAGTAGCATAATGATTTACATCGAGAGAGAGAGAGAGAGAGAGACTGTGTATTTGTTGTACCAGGTGTCTGACGTGAGAGGGAGATCATGAGACAGACGCAGACTGCAGTAAAGGAGATCGATGAGACAACACACAGAGACTTGAGATTCACCATAAAGCCTAGATTCAATGAATACATATTTTAACCAACTTTCTTAATACGCCTAATGCAAGATTCATAACACAAAATCTACATTTCCATGGTATTAAATGATACAGAGATCGGTGGATTTTTTTAAACGTGACCCTGTCTGTAGATTCACTCCATACAATTAAAATGACTTAGCAATATCATGAAATGCCACACTCCGAGGTCCTGTCTAATGGACCAGAAGTTTCTCTCTCAGTCCCTTGTGTCCATAACAGCCTCTGCCAAAACAAGTGCACGACTGCACACGCTCACACACACACAGGACACACACTCACACAGGACACAAGCCTCCATGGATGGAAAGATTAGGGACGCACTCTTAAATAGTCTGCTCTGCCACGAGGACAAAATGATGCCAATAAGATTCCAGGTGTTCCCACCACCAGCCCCCTCCCCCATCTTGAAACATTTCTCCTCTCCTCTCCTTCCTTATCTTCTCCCCTCCCCTCCCCTCCTCTCCTCTCCCCTCCTCTCCTCTCCCTGGCTGAAGTAGATGCCAGCTGCAGCCTGAACAACTGTTTTAATCCTAGAAAAGTGTCAAACAATGCGAGAGACGATTATACAAAGCCGAGACATCCAGTGTCAAGAGCTACGTTCCAAAGTGGCACCTTATTCCCTATACAGTGCATTACTTACCCTATGGGCCTGGTCCACGGTAGTGCACTATGTAGGGAATAGGGTGCCATTTGGGAACATTCGAAGTATACACGAGCCACGTCACACCCACTGGCTTCACAACCACTGGCTGGGTGGTTGTGATTGTAGCCTCACTGGCTGTGTGGTTGTGACTGTAGCCTCACTGGCTGTGTGGTTGTGATTGTGATCTCACTGGCTGTGTGGTTGTGACTGTGATCTCATGGCTGTGTGGTTGTGACTGATCTCACTGGCTGTGTGGTTGTGACTGTGATCTCACTGGCTGTGTGGTTGTGATTGTGACCTCACTGGCTGTGTGGTTGTGACTGTGATCTCACTGGCTGTTGTGACTGTGATCTCACTGGCTGTGTGGTTGTGATTGTGACCTCACTGGCTGTGTGGTTGTGACTGTGATCTCACTGGCCGTGTGGTTGTGATCTCACTGGCCGTGTGGTTGTGACTGTGATCTCACTGGCTGTCTGGCCATCTGTTTTTAAACACTATGAGGAAAACATAATCAACAGGGTATACTTCAGTAATTAAACCATTACCCCAAAAGCTTTATTTAACAAGGTACACCAGGAACACATTCCCACGTACAATGACTTCCTGAATAAGAATGACAGTAATCATCTCTTTAAATACCACCATGTATCATTACCTTACATTCACGCCAACACCAATCTGTTCCCAGTCATTCATTGGCTCTCTTATTAATAACACTGACAACTCATCATCACATGCCAAGTCACTCCTCTTAGGTGACTGGTGCAACACACACACACACACTTGGTTGATAACCTAAAGTCAAGATATCTGCAGTGCAGTTTTCGAGCACGAGGGACGCTCTCCCTACGCTGAAACTAGTGAACACACTTCTGCAAATAAGAAGAAGGAAAAAAAATGACCAACATGTGGCAGATAGCCAGTCACAGATGGGATATGGAAAGTCATGACCACACACATTAATTCCGTGTATTCCTTGTCATGAATGTTTCAGGCCTGATATAGAAGCCGTGACATGATAATAATAGCCTACCCCCCCCTCCAAGTACTGCAGGATGAAATCTCTTGACGCACCATCGTTTTTAAATGTCCAAATGTTTTTTAAACACGCAGTACTTAGCAACAAGAATAATATGGCAACTACTGTATAAAAAAGAACAACATAATATTAATAATTTACAACTACTAATAGACCTACAACTAAAAGCTCAGATACACTGGTAGGACTGTCAAATGTTTGCCTGCCGACAGTATTTAGCACCTCGGAACACCGGTGGCAGTCAATGTCTTTCGTGTTCACACAGCAAAGACCTTGAAGTCGTCAGTCACTCAGCATTGTTAAAATACTCCAAACCAGAAGATGGCAGTAGCGTTGTTTGGAAATGCATATCTGTGCGTATTGCTTCTGGTCTAGATTCCAAGCTGTCTGCGCTAACATTGCTATTGTGTATAAAGCCCTTGTTGTTACTAGCCAGATGGGCACAGAAGAAACAATTTAATTCACTCTACATAATCCCATACTACRAGRGCCAGCCCATAGACAAATGTTTAGCTACATAGCTAACGTTAGAATATGTGCTAGCAAGCTAGCAAAAAAAACATTATATATACACAGTGCATTCGAAAAGTATTCAGACCCCTTTACTTTTTCCACATGCTGTTGCATTACAGCCTTATTCAAAAATGGATTAAACTGGTTTTTCCCCTCATCATTCTACACACAACACCCCATAACAACAAAGCAAAAACAGGTTTTTAGATATTTTTGCAAATGTATTGAAAATGTTTTTGTTTTTTTAAATATCACATTTACATAAGTATTCAGACCCTTTACTCAGTACTTTGTGGAAGCACCTTTTGGGTATGATGCTACAAGCTTGGCACACCTATATTTGGGGAGCTTCTCCCATTTCTTCTCTGCAGATGCTCTCAAGCTCTGTCAGGTTGGATGGGGAGCGTCGCTGCACAGCTATTTTCAGGTCTCTCCAGAGATGTTCGATCGGGTTCAAGTCCGGGCTCTGGCTGGGCCACTCAAGGACATTGAGACTTGTCCTGAAGCCACTCCTGTGTTGTCTTGGCTGTGTGCTTAGGGTCGCTGTCCTGTTGGAAGGTGAACCTTCGCCCCAGTCTGAGGTCCTGAGCACCTAAGGCAGGTTTCATCAAGATCTCTCTGTACTTTGCTCCGTTCATCTTTCCAATGACCTGACTAGTCTCCCAGTCCCTGCCGCTGAAAGATCTCCCCACAGCATGATGCTGCCACCACCACGCTTCACCGTAGGGATGATGCTAGGTTTCCTCAGACGTGACGCTCGCATTCAGGCCAAAGAGTTCAATCTTGGGTTCATCAGACCAGAGAATCTTGTTTCTCATGGTCTGAGAGTCCTTTAGGTGCCTTTTGGCAAACTCCAAGCAGGCTGTCATGTGCCTGGATTAATTAATGAGGATTGGCTTCTGTCTGGCCACTCTACCATAAAGACCTGATTGGTGGAGTGCTGCAGAGATGGTTGTTCTTCTGGYAGGTTCTCCRATCTCCACAGAMGAACTCTGTCAGAGTGACCATCGGGTTCTTGGTCTACTTCCTGACCAAGGCCCTTCRCCCCTGATTTCTCAGTTTGGCCTGGAGGCCAACTCTAGGAATAGTCTTGGTGGTTCCAAACTTCTTCCATTTAAGAATGATGGATGCCATTTTTTTTTTAAAAAGGTAAATTAAAATATGTACTTCCATTCAAAAATTAAACAATTAAAGCCAGTCCAGCATGACGATGCCAAACGACGGTGGTTGAACTTGCAAAAATCGCCTACCAATATTATATTTATTAAAGCTGAAATATGTCACTTTTTGGGAAACGCGACCAAATTCACATAGAAATTTTAATTGAAAGCAAGTCTAAGAAGTGGTAGATTTGTTCTATATGCGTAATTTCTATGCTTCTATTTTTGCGTCTTTTACTTTCGGTTTTGTACATACAATATTTTTTGGTTATTGAAAATATATTTCACCGCAGTTTAGATGGTACAATTATTCTCTACACTATACCATTTCTTGTTTTGTCACAAACTGAAATTAGGCAAACTATTAGAATTTTAACAACCAGGAAATGGCAGAGAAATTTCTGCATATTGAATTTTTAAGGTAAGCAAAGTTGATTATTTAATTCAAATATATGAAGCCAAAGTCATGTGATAAACTATAGGCTAGATACAATTTATTTATTAGAATTTGAGCACCGTTTGTAAGCTAGCTAGCTAACGTTAGACAGGAAAAAGCTAACGGTAAGCTACTTTAATTAGCCACTTTACACACTAACCAGCTAACTCTTATTATTTGTTATGTAATATGCCAAATAGAGCTACAGACCCGGGCCTGACATTGGCAATTGGCTAATGGTTCCTTTTATTCCAGTATTCAGATAAGGGGATTATGTTTCATGAAGCCATTACATTAGAAGACCGCTGACCTCTTGAATGCATGTTATYGGCAGTGGGCTGACTGAGAGGATGTATGTATCTACATTATGTATAACTCGTGTTTATTTCTAAATATTATCTCGTGTTTATTTCTAAATATTATCTAACTTTGTGTTTTTCCTCCTTTTTTCTTCTCTCTTGGAACCAGCGTAACAACCATACTGTACCATAAGAGAAGTCAGCCAGTAACAACCCATACTGTACTGTTCATAGAGAAGTCAGCCAGGTAACAACCCATACTGTACTGTTCTATAGAGAAGTCAGGTAACAACCCATACTGTACTGTTCCATAGAGAAGTCAGGTAAAAAAACCAACTGTACTGTTCTATAGAGAAGTCAGCCAGGTAACAACCCATACTGTACTGTTCTATAGAGAAGTCAGCCAGTAACAACCCATACTGTACTGTTCTATAAGAAGTCAGCCAGGTAACAACCCATACTGTACTGTTCTATAGAGAAGTCAGGTAACAACCCATACTGTACTGTTCTATAGAGAAGTCAGCAGGTACACCCATATGTACTGTTCCATAAGAAGTCAGCCAGGTAACAACCCATACTGTACTGTTCTATAGAGAAGTCAGCCAGGTAACAACCCATACTGTACTGTTCTATAGAGAAGTCAGTCCAGGTAACAACCCATACTGTACTGTTCCATAGAGAAGTCAGCCAGGTAAACAACCCATACTGTACTGTTCCATAGAGAAGTCAGCCAGTAACAACCCTACTGTACTGTTCTAAGAGAAGTCAGCCAGGTAAAACCCATACTTACGTTCCATAGAGAAGTCAGGTAACAACCATACTGTACTTGCCATAGAGAAGTCAGCACGGTAACAACCCATACTGTACTGTTCCTAGAAAGTCAGTCCATGGTACAACCCATACTGTACTGTTCTATAGAGAAGTCAGCCAGGTAACAACCCATACTGTACTGTTCCATAAGAAGTCATCCACAGTACAACCATACTGTACTGTTCATAGAGAAGTCAGCCAGGTAACAACTCAACTGTACTGTTCTATAAGGAAGTCAGCCAGTAAACAACCATACGTTAACTGTTCTAGAGGAAGTCACCAGGTAACACAACCCATACTTGTACTGTCTATAGAGAAGTCAGCCAGGTAACAACCCATACTGTACTTTCCATTAGAGAAGTCAGCCAGGTTAACAACCCATACTGTCTGTCTCATAGAGAAGTCAGCCAGGTAAACAACCCATACTCTACTGTTCCATAGAGAATCAGCCAGGTAACAACCCAACTACTGTTTCATAGAGAAGTCAGCCATGGTAACAACCCATGACTGTACTGTTCTATAGAGAAGTCAGCCAGGTAACAACCCATACTGTTACTGTTCTATAGAGAAGTCAGTCCAGGTAACAACCCATATGTACTGTTCTATAAGAATCAGCCACGGTAACAACCCATACTGTACTGTTCCATAAAAAATCAGCGCAGTAACAACCCATACTGACTGTTCTATAGAGAAGTCAGCCAGGCTAACAACCCATACTGTACTGTTCTGATAGAGAAGTCAGTCCAGGTAAAAAACCCATACTGTACTTTCCATAGAGAAGTCACCAGGTAACAACCCTACTGTATGTGTCTTATAGAGAAGTCAGGCCAGGCTAAAAACCCCATATGTACTGATTCATAGAGAAGTCGCCATGTAACAACCCATACTGTTACGTTCCATATAAATGCCGAGTAACAACCCATACTTACTGTTCCATAGGAAGTCAGCAGTAACAACCATACTTGTACTGCGTCGATAGAGAAGTACAGGGTAACAACCCATACTGTTACTTTCTATAGAGAAGTTCAGCAGTGTAACACCCATACGTACTGTTCTAAGACAAGCAAGCAGGTAACAACCCCATTACTGTTTACTTTCTATGAGAGAAGTCAGCCAGGTAAACAACCCAACTGTAACTTGTTCTATAGAGAAGTCAGCCAGGTAACAACCCATACTTACTGTTCCATAGAGAAGTCAGCCATGTAACAACCCATACTGTACTGCTCTATAGAGAAGTCAGCCAGGTAAACAACCATACTGTCTGGTCTATAGAAGAAAGTCAAGCCAGGGTAAACAAACCCATCTGATTGCTTCCATAGAAGAAGTCAGCCAGGTTAACAACCCATACTGTCACTGTTCTATAGGAAGTCACTTCCCCACCCACCATTTTTAAAAAGGACCGACGGGGCTCATTGCCTGCTTCAATTAGGCAGGAAACGGGCTGCGTTAGCTAGGTCATGTAATTGATAATGTTGAAAGGGAGAAATTGTGCTTTACCAATTGGTATTGACATTACAGTTTTGATTCTGGAAGTATTACGTTTTTTGGGGCGCCTAAAATAAGGGCAATATGGTCGAGTTTCGTTAATGATCAATCATCAAGTCAAATGTATTTGTCACATACACATGGGTTAGCAGCATGTTAATCGAGTGGAGTGAAATTCTTGTGCGTTCTAGTTACGACATGCAGTAATATCTAACAAGTAATGATAACCTAACAATTTCACAACAACTTACCTTATACACACAAGTGTAAAGGAATGAAATACGAATTACATAAAAATTATATGAATAAGTGATGCCCGAACGGCATAGGCAAATGCAGTTAGTATGGTATAGAGTACAGTTATATACATATGAGGGATAGTAATTAGGGTATTGAAAACATTATACATGCGTCAAAAAAATAAAGGGAACACTTAAACAACAACAATGAACTCCCAAGTCAATCACACTTCTGTGAAATCAAACTGTCCACTTAGGAAGCAAACTGATGACAATAATTTCACATGCTGTTGTGCAAATGAATAGACCAAAAGGTGGAAATTATAGGCAATTAGCAAAGACACCCCCAAAAAAAGGAGTGATTCTTCAGGTTGGTGACACAGACCACTTCTCAGTTCTATCCTTCCTGGCTGATGTTTTTGCGTCACTATTTGAATGCTGGCGGTGCTCTCACTCTAGTGGTAATTGAAGACGGAGTCTACAACCCACACAAGTGGCGCAGTAGCTGCAGTTTCAATCCAGGAATGGCACATCAATGCGAGCTGTGGCAAAAAGGTTTGCTGTGTTTTTTTTTTTTTTTTTTTTTCTTTTGTTCCAGCGTTTTAGTGTCCCCAAAGGAGGGGCCCCAATGGGGGGGGGGAAAGGCCGCTACAGGAGACAGGCAGTACCATCAGGAGACCGGGAGGGAGGCCGCTATGAGGCGCAACAACCCAGCAGCAGGACCGCTACCTCTCACCTTTTGTGCAAGGGAGGTGCACTGCCAGAGCCTTGCAAAAAAATGACCTCCAGCAGGACCACAAAATGTGCATGTTGTCTGCTTCAAACGGGTCAGAAACAGAACTCCATGAGGGTGGTATGAGGGGCCCGACGTCCACAGGTGGGGGTTGTGCTTACAGCCAGCACCGTGCAGGACGTTTGGCATTTTGCCAAGAGAACCACCAAGATTGGCAAAATTCGCCCACTAGCGCCCTGTGCTCTTCACAGATTAAAGCAGGTGGCACACTGAACACATGAGCACATTGACAGACGTGAACAGAGTCTGGAACGCCGTGGAGAATGCTTCTCTGCCTGCAAACATCCTCCAGCATGACGGTTTGGCGTGGCGTCAGTCATGGTGTGGGGTGGCATTCTTTGTGGGCCGCACAGCCCTCCTATGTGCTCGCCAGGGTAGCCTGACTACCATTAGGACCGAGATGAGATCCTCAGACCTGTCTTTTGTTATGTAGACTCATTTGCTGGGTACGAGTGTGCACATTTTGTGCCTGCTGGAGTCATTTTCAGGGCTCTGGCAGTGCAACCTCCTAGCCACAAAGGCGGACGTTACGGTCCTTGCTTGCTTGTGTGTGTGTGTGTTTGCTGCCTCTGCTATCTCGTGCCTCCTCCTAGTCTCCTTTGATCCTCTGTTACTTGGTCGTGTCTCCTTTGTAAGGGTAGCGTCTCCATGCTCTGGACACTTACGCTACAGACACAGCACAAACCTTTTTTTTGCCACAGCTCGCTAGTTGAGTTGTTGCGCACTGGGAGATACTTTATCTACCTTTACACGCTGAGCCCTTTGGTGTGGGGTGTCGTAGACTCCGTCTCATTTGCTACCACTAGAGTTGAAAGCACCGCCAGCATTCAAAGTGACCAAACATCAGCCAGGAAGCATAGGAACTGAGAAGTGGTCTGTTTTGGTCACCACTCTGTGCTAGGATGATTCAGTCCTTGTTTGTTTTAGAGTGCGCCTCTTGGTGGGTTGTCTTGCTAATTGCCTATAATTTCCACCTTTTGTCTATTCCATTTGCACAAACAGCATGTTGAAATTTATTGTCAATCAGTGTTGCTTCCTATAGTGGTGGATGCTGTTTAATATATATCTATACGCACTAGCTGTGAGGTTGAACTTGTGGATGTGACATTGTGTGCTGTTTGTTTAGGTGTTGCTCCGTTTATTTTTTTTGAGCCCATGTGTATAAAGTGGCTAGTTGATACATTACATCAAGATTTGGGCAAGATTGGAGCTAACCTCTGTTAATGGTGGTATAGAGTACAGGTTAGTGTGTGTATACATTTTTATGCAGTCTATGGCGTGTAGTAATGGTTTTTATGGTTATGGATAAGCATAGTGTTTGCGACAATAAGTGGTTGATGGATTATTTATGGGCACTCCGATTACTCGGTATCTGCTTCCTTGTGTGTCGCGCTAAAGATAGAGAAAATAGCTTTATCCCTCTGATATCCGGGATATGAATGTCGCGATATAAATTTTTTTAGCGGCCTTTTAAGGCAATTCTATTTACAGTTAAATAGTTAAACATGAGACTATGAGAGTGGAATGCGAGCGGTTCTTAAGAGCATGATATCTCTTGAGATTCTGTGATAATAAATGCGTAACGTTGCTTAACTTGACCTACTGACCTCTCTTTAAATAGAAAGGTTACACCACACACACCACACTGACAAAAGGTTATTTTGTTGGTCAATGTTAATGTAGTGGTCTCACATTACCAGTAAAACTAATCAAAACCTATTCTATTTCACTTACTTCTGTGCTGTTTCTTTGTTCATTTGTTCAGTCGTTTTCATTTCAAACAGGTATTTCTATGGAAACGCCATTTGGGTCCTTTTGACTGTCAAATAAGCTTGTTGACCATCAGTTTAGGGTGCATTGGTCGATATGAGTTTTTGCGACACCGGAAAGACCACTTCCCACGTGAGGAAGTACCCAACGTTCTTCAATCACACGAACAGACAATAATGCTAATACCATGAGTGACACAAACGCCCGGGTCTATAGTGGAATCTTCACTAGCCTCATCTCACACCACACACACTGATCACTATATAAGCGCTCTCTGACACCCAACCATCCCACCATACACTTCGTTACTAGCCACCCCCAATACTCTTACATTTCATCCACCAACTACCTACAAACACACGACCACAACAGAACTAGCGACAAGCTCATCTATACGACACTAGTTAGAGCTACTATACATGTAACATCTGACATAACCAAGCCAACCATACACACCACCAACAAACACATAACAACTCACAACTATTAGCAATCAAGCCAATCTTACGACTACCCACTATATTCGACTACCAACACAATACCATTACAGAGAGTTCTACACAACTACCTTCACTATTCTAATGAGCATAGAGGTCTTCTCTAATTTGCCAATTGGCAACGACACCGGGAGTCACGCAGTCGCGCTTTATTACTGCTCTAACTGACATTTACAAACGTCACGTTTATGTTTGCCTCGCTAACTAAACATTTAGACACAACGGGTAAACAGTCTGAAGCGTGGGAGTAAGCTACCCTTAGTAGCCAATTATCAGGGTGAAGTCACAGTTTAGGGAGGAGACGGTGGGGGAGTTTTCGGGCGGTCGTGGTCGAATCAGGGCTAACGAAAGATCTTTTTGTATTTTTTCTTACCAATACGGGGGGTGCCAATAGTTCTGTTGATTAAGAAAAGATAAAAAGACCCCATAAATAAAAGAGCCGACCTCGTTCCCCCCTTTGAAAAGGTTCGACCAGACAGGATTACACCCATCTCATAGTCATAAGGGTTTTTATTAAAAACTGTTCTTCAGTTTATTAATTGTAATCTGATACTTGGAATTGTTGAAGCTATGTGGTTTATCACAGTGGTGTGAAAGTCCGATCTTCAGGACTCATCACTCTTGGCTCAAAACAATAAGTGCTCCAGACTTCTATGACACAGGTCGTACTGTGTAGCTCAATACGTCAAGGTTCAGCTCTCTCGGGACTCGTGTAAGAACAAAAACGAGATACCAACACTGCTCAATTAAAACCGTATTTTTCTGACAGAGTTTCTAAAACATACTTCTTCTGTCTTTTTGGGTAACCTATTAGCAAGAGTGCTTTCCACACACCCACTCCTCCTTTTGACACGCACCCACTCGCCATACTCCGGTTGACTCCACATATGCGCATGAGTGTATCCTTCTTTTTTTCAGGGGGTTAGATGTCCAATTCACTGTCTTTCATAGAGTGGCGCCACGGGCCAAATCTTGGCCCGCGTGGTGAGTCCTAATGGCACCCTATTCCCTATCTAGTGGCACTAGGGCCCTGGTTAGTGAAAGGTATATTTAGTATTTCTTATGGCTTACCACATAGGGGAGAC
>NW_019942645.1:463660-480570 GCF_002910315.2 Salvelinus sp. IW2-2015
TAAACAAATTTGACCTCAGGAATGTTTCTTAAGGACCTCCCCGATCCTGTGCAAACCTAACATTGACCTTGTGGCATAACCTTAACAGTGAAAACAGGTTTTACATCTCACATTTACATGTGACATCTCTCTTCCTAGATGAATACATTGACTGCACCTCCAAGTCAACTGAAGCCTATGTGCGTATGAGGTCTTATGAACCTGTCTTTGATGTCAGCCATCAGGCCACCATAAGCTACCTGGTGTCGATTCTAATTCCTGGAGCAACCGGAAGTGGTTAAAATCACCCTAAAGTGTTGCAATACGCCAACCTGCAGTTTAGAGAGAAGAGTGCATTCAGCCCATTGTAAATGCACTGAGTTCTTAAGTATAGACTTTTAAAACCAGGACTTCTGTAAAAGCTACTCCAATGAGGATATGTGTTACTCTCAGCTTCCTGTGCAAACCGGAAAGTGCATAATTGGTGTCAAAAGAGCTGTTCGAAGGGTTAAAAAGTCAAATCTTTCCAAAACTTCATATTGTGTATTAGGCAAACCCTCTGAACTGTAAATCCATCATGTTCCCCATCAGATTCAAAGAAAAATTTACACACCCAACAGAAGATGGAGGGACACAACTGAGGCTAAAGAGGCAGACAGTGCCTTGTAGTTACTTTTGTTCCAAACTTTAAGAACCGTCAGACCTAGAGTCTGAAAAATTTTACAAAACCTGTCTAGACCTCAGGTCGATTTGCACACATGAATATATGGCTCTAGAAGGTTCTCGGGATCGTATAAAAAGCATGGTGTATTTGCATGTTTTGCATTCATTTACCTCAACGAAACGACGACATTTGAGGAATAAAAGTCCCCAGAGTCTTCAAGACTAGGTTGCATTGAAACGCTCGCCATAGAACAGGACCCGACGAGCTGTTGATTGCTTATTCAAGGACCCCGTAAAATAGCATTCGGCACATGAAAAAAGTGCGAATTTCAGCACCAAGTAAGGTTTTGCTCGGGCACCGAATGACCTATCGAGCCGAAACTGGGATCGAGGTCGCCTGCACATAGGCTAAACATAATGTGAGCACTGACCCAGCTTAGAACTTAACTACGTGTTATATTTGTTTTTGGTTTAAATTAGATACGAAGTCGGCGATCTGCCGTGAATTTTGGGCCTGCTCTGAAATATGTTATAGTTGGCATCTAAAGAGTTGGAAAATAGTGAGTTTGGGTCAGCTGGTATCAGTTTGGTGTCTGAAAATATCTATTTGATATGGACACTGACTGCTCGTTGACTTTTGTACATTTGCAATATGTTTCAACAGGGAGTACCATGAGGAAAAAGCGACGATGATGAAATTTCACGAAACGACGGCTACGAATGAGGAACCCACTATCACTGCCCGGCATCCTGAGGTCATCGACCGTTGACTTTTGCATTGAGTAAAGTATTTAAGAATGCCCGTAACATTTGCAATATGATTCAACATCAACTCATATTGCAAATGTTAACGGGCATTTGCATGTGCTTCAACAGTGAAAACATCAACTCATTATTGAAATTTTTATGTTGCTGGATATATTGAAGCAACATCTCAAGACATCAGTCAGGAAGTTTAAAGCTTGGTCGCAGAATGGTTTCTTCGCAAATGGACAACGACCCCAAACATACTTCCAAAGTTGTGGCAAAATGGCTTGAGGACACAAAGGCAAGGATGGAGGGCCATCACGAAAGCCCTGACCTCAAACCCTATAGAACCCATTTTTGGGCAGAACTGAAAAGTGTGTGCGAAGCAAGGAGGCCTTACAAACCTGATCAGTTACACCAGCTCTGTCGGGAGGAAATGGGCCAAAACATTCATCCAAACTTATTGTGAGGAGCTTGTGGAAAGGCTACCCAAAACATTGTTTACCCAAGTTAACACAATTAAGGCAATGCAACCAAATACTAATTGAGTGTATGTAACTTCTGACCCACTGGAATGTGATGAAAAGAAATAAAAAGCTGGAAATAAGATCATTCTCTCTACTATTATTCTGAACATTTCACATTCTTTAAAATAAAGTGTGACCGCCTAAACGACCTAAGACAGGGAATTTTTACTAGGATTACAATGTCAGGATTGTGAAAAACTGAGTTTAAATGTATTGCTAAGTGTATGTTTTTAGACTTTGACTTGTGATACCAGTAGATTATAAGTGAAAATAATCTCTTGTAAACAATGATGGAAATTTAACTTGTGTCCATGCCACAAAGTAGATGTCCTAACCGACTTGCCAAAACCTGATAGTTTGTTAACAAGAAATTTGTGGAGTGGTGAAAAAAACGTTTTAATGACTCCCAAACCTTAAGTTGTATGTAAACTCGACTTCAACTGTATCGTACACATATATGTATATATACACATCACTTACTGTTTCACTGTGTTTTATATATAGTTTATATTAAGTTATACTGTCAGGTAGTCTTTTCAGAGCAGCTTCATAATATTACCCCACAAAACACCAGTCTCAACCACATGAAGAGGCGACTCTGGGGATGTGCCTTCAAGCAGAGTTTCTCTGTCCAGTGTCTGTTATTTTGCACCCAGTCTTAATCTTTTATTTAGGGCAGTCTGAGATATGGCTTCTTATTTGCATACTCTGCCTAGAAGGCCAGCATCCGGAAGTCGCCTCTATTCACTGTTGACATCTGGAGACTGTGTGTTGTTGCGGTGAGGGTCTGTTCTCAAACTCACGACACTATACAAATTACTTTCCTCTTTGCCTTCGTTGTCACCGGGGCTCCCAACTCCTCTTTCTATTCTGGTTAGAAGCCAGTTTGCGCTGTTCTGTGAAGGAGTATATACACTAGCGTTGTATGAGTCTTTAGTTTCTTGGCATTTCTCGCATGAATACCTTTCATTTCTCAGACAAGAATAGGAACGACGAGTTTCAAAGCAAGGGAAAGTTCTCATGTTTTGGCCATATTTGAGCCTGTAATCGAACCTACAATGCTGAGTGCTCCAGATACTCAACTAAGTCTAAAAAGCGACAGTTTATTGCTTCTTTAATCAGGACAACAGTTTTCAGCTGTGCACATAATTGCAAAAGGGTTTTCTACAATGATCAATAGCCTTTTTAAAATGACACAACTTGGATTCGCTAACACAAGCTGCCATTGGAAACAGGAGTGATGGTTGCTGATAATGCCCTCTGTACGCCTATGTGTAGTATCCATTAAAAATTCTGGCAGTTTTCCAGCTACAATATCTTACAACATTAACAATGTTCTACAGCTGTATTTCTGATCATTCATGGATGTTATTTAAATGGACAGAAAATGTGCTTTCCTAAAAGAAAAACAAGGCACTTCTAGTAACACCAAACGTTTAACGTAGTGTAATATATTCTTTCTCCCCTGCCCCTATCCCTTCTCCCTCTTTCTCCCTTCCCTCCCTCCCTCTTTCTCCTCCACCCCGTCCCTGTTCTCCCCTCTTTCTTTCCCTCCCTCTCTTTCATTTCCCTCCCCGTCCCCTGTCTCCCCTCTTTTTCTCTCCCTCTCTTTCTCCCCTCCCTGTTCCCCTTCTCCCCTCTTTTTCTCTCCTCTCTTTCTCCCTCCCCTGTCCCTTTCTCCCTCTCTTCTCTCCCTCTCTTTCTCCCCTCCCTGTCCCCTTCTCCCCTCCTTTCTCCTCCCCTGTTCCCCTTCTCCCTCTCTTTCTCCCTCCCCTGTCCCTTCACCCCTCTCTTTCTCCCCCCTGTCCCCTTCTCCCTCTTTTTCTCTCCCTCTCTTCTCCCTCCCCTGTCCCCTTCTCCCTCTCTTTCTCTCCCTCTCTTTCTCCCTCCCCTGTCCCCTCTCCCTCTTTTTTCTCTCCTCCCCTGTTCCCTTCTCCCCTCTTTCTCTCTCCCACCATCCAGTTCCAGTCCTGCCCTGAACCAGACCACTACAGTATGTTGAGGAGAGTGAGGTTTTCCCTTACGACATCCCCCTCAGCTTCAGCCCTCCACTGGCTCTACTTATCACTGAGTACACACACACCACAACACACACAAAGGCACGCACGTACACCATATACTTACACTTCTCGTCATTGTATCTGTCCCATTATGTCTGTCCATCACCATGGAACCATCTCCATGTCTCTGTACCATCACCATGGAGACCATCTCCTTATGAAGTAGTCAGTTGTTCTACTTCTATGATGTTGTAGACTAACTGAACGGCTGCATACTGCCACCTCATGGCTGATTCCTCCTTTTGACCTGGATAGAGTCAGTGATCCAACCTTAACCCATAGAAGTCCGCCCAGTTGATTACTCAAAATAGTAGTAAAATTCCTCAAAGGCGCTGCCCATTCTCAAATGGGACACTAGAGTGCTATGGCACTAGTTGTCCCTCTAATGGACACTAGAGTTGTCCTCTAATGGGCACTAGAGTTGTCCCTCTAATGGACCACTAGAGTTGTCCCTCTAATGGACACTAGAGTGTCCTTAATGGACACTAGAGTGTCCATCTAATGGGACACTAGAGTTGTCCCTCTAATGGGACACTAGAGTTGTCCCTTATGGGACACTAGAGTTGTCATCTAAGTCTATTACATTACATTTAAGTCATTTAGCAGACGCTCTTATCCAGAGCGACTTACAAGTTGGTGCATTCACCTTATATGTCCAGTGGAACAACCACTTTACAATAGTGCATCTAACTCTAAGGGGGGGGGGTTAGAAGATTACTTTATCCTATCCTAGGTATCCTTAAAGAGTGGTTTCAGTTGTCTCCAGAAGTGGTGATTGATTCCGCTGACCTGGCGTCGTGGGGAGTTGTTCCACCATTGGGTGCCAGAGCAGCGAACAGTTTTGACTGGGCTGAGCGGGAGCTGTACTCCTCAGAGGTAGGGGGCGAGCAGGCCAGAGGTGATGAACGCAGTGCCCTGTGTTGGTGGTAGGCGCTGATCAGAGCCTGAGGTACGGAGGTGCCGTTCCCCTCACAGCTCCGTAGGCAAGCACCATGGTCTTGTAGCGGATGCGAGCCTTCAACTGGAAGCCAGTGGAAGAGAGCGGGGAGCGACGGAGGTGACGTGAGAGAACTTGGGAAGTTGAACACCAGACGGGCTGCGGCGTTCTGGCATGAGTTGTAGGGTTTAATCGCACAGCAGGAGGCCCAGCCAGGGAGCCCAGCCAGCAGTAAATCCAGACGGAGATGACAGACACATATGACACATACACACACATTGTGGTAAAGTGTGCCATTAAACCCCTACAACTCATCCAGAACGCCGCAGCCCGTCTGGTGTCAACCTTCCCAAGTTCTCTCACTCACCCCGCTCCTCCGCTCTCTCCACTGGCTTCCAGTTGAAGCTCGCATCCGCTACAAGACCATGGTGCTTGCCTACGGAGCTGTAGGGAACGGCACCTCAGTACCTCCAGGCTCTGATCAGGCGCCTACACCCAAACAAGGCACTGCGTTCATCCACCTCTGCTGCTCGCCTCCTACCTCTGAGGAAGACAGTTCCCGCTCAGCCCAGTCAAAAACTGTTCGCTGCTCTGGCGCCCCAATGGTGGAACAAACTCCCTCACGACGCCAGGACAGCGGAGGTCAATCACCACCTTCCGGAGACACCTGAAACCCCACCTCTTTAAAATACCTAGGATAGGATAAAGTAATCCTTCTGACCCCCCCCCCCCTTAAAAGATATTAGAGTGCACTGTTGTAAAGTGGCTGTTCCACTGGATGTCATAAGGTGAATGCACCAATTTGTAAGTCGCTCTGATAAGAGCGTCTGCTAAATGACTTAAATGTAAATGTAAATGTAAAGGGCTTTAGAAATAAATGTGATTGCTTGATTGATTACAGCTGCTGTTATGTGATTGGTTGATTGTATGATTGACAGCTGCTTGATGTGATGGTTGATTGATTGATTGACAGCTGCTGTGATTGTGATGGTGATTGATTGAGTTGACAGCTGCTGTGATGTGATTGGTTGATTGATTGATGACAGCTGCTGTGATGTGATTGGTGATTGATTGATTGACAGCTGCTGTGATGTGATTGTTGATTGATGATTGACAGCTGCTGTGATGTGATGGTTGATTGATTGATTGACAGCTGCTGTGATGTGGATTGGTTGATTGATTGATTGACAGCTGCTGTGTAAGACACCGACGCGGCGGCTGCGACCCTGATCGTTTCAAACGGCAGACCTTTTTCCACGGCGCACTTTGACCGCGTTACTACAGCACACTGTGGAGTCATCTTGGCACTGCGGAGCGCCCTGACCGGCCGGCCAAGGCCCGACGAGGATGGACCCTGTCTCTACAGCCATTAAGAGGCTTCGACTACGATACCCTGCTCAGCCCTGCAGGGACGCCTGATACACACACACACCTGGACGACCCCGATACACAGACACYCCTGGACGACCCCGATACACACCCACACCTGGACGACCCCGATACACACCCACACCTGGACYARCCCGATACACACACACACTCACACTTACACACACCGCTACCTGGCCCGGGCTGCCAGAATCACCTTGGACACACACACTCTTCTATGCCCAGCTCCACACACACTCACAGGCCTCTGACACACGGGAAGAAGGAGATGTTTGTGTGAAAAGGCCCTACAGACACTCAGAGAATGGAGAATGGTCACACACACACCTTAGCTAGCTGGGTGCAGGATGTTCTAGGAGTATGACATTCCATGACGTCACAGGAAGACCCCTGCCCTTTAGCACCTCTGTCTCCTGTAGAATATTTGAGTAATAAAGATATGTTCAGATTTGTATTCTTATAATCGAAAAATTACAAATCTACATTGTAGAATAATAGTGAAGACATCAAAACTATGAAATAACACATATGGAATCATGTAGTAACCATAAGTGTTAAACAAATTAAAATATATTTTAGATTTTAGATTCTTCAAAGTAGCCACCCTTTGCCTTGATGACAGCTTTGCACACTCTTGGCATTCTCTCTTTGGCTCAAACTCGTTAAGAAAGAAAGAAATTCCAAAAATCTATTTTTAACAAGGCACACCTGTTAATTGAAATGCATTCCAGGTGACTACCTCATGAAGCTGGTTGAGAGAATGCCAAGAGTGTGCAAAGCTGTCATGAAGGCTAAGGGTGGCTACTTTGAAGAATCTCAAATATAAAATATATTTTAATTTTTTAACACTTTTTTGGTTACAACATGATTCCATATGTGTTATTTCATAGTTTTAATGTCTTCACTATTATTCTACAATGTAGAAAATAGTACAAATAAAGAAAAACCCTTGAATGAGTAGGTGTTCTAAAACTTTTGACTGATACTGTATGTATGTGTGTGTGTGTGTATATATATATATATATATATATATATATATACACATTAAAATAAAAAACACAGTCATGGTAAGCACAAGTAAAACATTACAAATCACACAGAAAAACAGTTGCGTTCCTCTACAAATACAGTGCAATTGTAGAGTAAAAGGGTCTGAATACTTATGTAAATGTGGTATTTTATTTTTCTATAGTTTTTTTGGCGCTATCATCAAGTTTTGTCAGGCTGATGGAATCAAAGAAGGCTGAAACATCAGAACTAGAAGCATCGGATTTGGAAGAATATAACTCTGGGTAAAATTCTGTGAATCAGTTTCTCTCTTTAGGGTCTGTCAGAAAGGTGCCCACCCCCAACCAGGTTTTATTGGCASCCTTTAGTTGTCTAGGAAGCAACCTTTCTGATTTTTTACTTCAAATTGTTTTTGTTGCAGCTTTAAAAGGAGGACKTGAGAACCAAGAATAGAATTGTATTCATATTTTAATTTCAAAATATTGTTGTAGTCAACCTGAGAGTGTGAAGTTCTGTATGTTTCCTCCCGAGCTGGGAAGGTTTTCTATCTCCTCCAGTCACATGCGATTCCCTTTTGTTATGGCAGACTCATATAATATGACCTCTCATAAACACTTTAAAAGGTTCCCAGAGTGTAGAATCAGATACCACTCCCGTGTCTTGAGGAAACTAATTCAACTTGGTTGTCATGCAGTCAATGAATGCTTGGTCTGTAAGCAAAGAGTGGTTCATACAACAACTGTAATTCTGTTTTGGTAAAGAAAGATTGAGGGACAATCTTAAACTGTAGTCACTTATTTAGGTTGCTATGGTTTTTCGAATTAAGCACATTGGGTATCCGTTTAGAATCTATTAGGGAGTAGGAGACTCTGGAATAAGACTTGTGAACATGAGAGTAGAATGAGTTGTCTTTGTCTGTGGGATGTTTCAGTCCACAGATGTCCTCTAGATTCCTGTGGGATGTTTCAGTCCACAGATGTCCTCTAGATTCCTGTGGGATGTTTCAGTCCACAGATGTCCACTAGATTCCTGTGGGATGTTCTCAGTCCACAGATGTCCTCTAGATTCCTGTGGGATGTTTTCAGTCCACAGATGTCCTCTAGATTCCTGTGGGATGTTTCAGTCTCCAGATGTCCACTAGATTCCTGTGGATGGTTTCAGTCCAGTGTCCCTAGATTCTTGCGGATGTTCAGTTCCAATGTCCACTAGATTCCTGTGGGATGTTTTCAGTCCACAGATGTCCTCTAGATTCCTGTGGGATGTTTCAGTCCACAGATGTCCACTAGATTCCTGTGGGATGTTTCAGTCTCCAGATGTCCACTGAGATCCTTCCCCGCTCGCTTTATCTCAGTTCTCCACGAGAGTGGGGTCCCCTACGGCGCCTTACCTATGTGGGAAGTTTCAGTGATCTTCATTGAGTGCGACACCCTCCGCAGTCTGCCCATGACTGGGCGATGAGGCTCCGCTCTCCAGCATAAGATACCTTTGCTAGTGACATTGCCTGTGGGAAACCTGTTCTCTTTCCCGCATCTTCTCCCAGGATGATCTTATCCTCAGCCCTTCTCTCCGCTGCGTATGATAAATTGTCCTTATATGTCGCGACAGAGTGTCCACGTCTCTCGGATGTGCACTGTGCGCGGCATGTGTATCTCGTCTCAACGAGAGAGGAGTGGAATATCCACTCCAGGACCGATATCCTGCCCATTCGTGGAGGGTTGCCGTCTTCCAGATGTCCTCTACGTCCTGTGGGAGTTGCCGTCTCCAGATGTCCACTAGTCCTGTGGATGTTTCAGTCTCCAGATCGTCCCTCTAGATTCCTGTGGGATGTTCAGTCTCCAGATGTCCTCTAGATTCCTGTGGGATGTTTCAGTCCAAGATTCCTCGTAGATTCCTGTGGATGTTTTGCGTTCTCCAGATGTCCACTAGATTCCTGTGGGATGTTCAGCTCCAGATGTCCTCTAAGATTCCTGTGGGATGTTTCAGTTCCCAGATGTCCACTAGATTCCTGTGGATGTTTCAGTCTCCAAGATGTCCTCTAGATTCCTGTGGGATGTTTCAGTCCCAGATGTCCACTAGATTCCTGTGGGATGTTCAGTCTCCAGATGCTCCTAGATTCCTGTGGATGTTTCAGTCCACAGATGTCCACTAGATTCCTGTGGGATGTTCAGTCCACAGATGTCCATAGATTCCTGTGGGATGTTTCTCAGTCCACATGTCCACTAGATTCCTGTGGATGTTTTCAGTCCACAGATGGTCCACTAGATTCCTGTGGGATGTTTTCAGTCCCCAGATGTCCACTTAGATTCCTGTGGGATGTTTCAGTCTCACAGATGTGCCACTAGATTTCCTGTGGGATGTTTGCAGTCTCCAGATGTTCCACTAGATTCCTGATTTGATTTAGATTATTTTAAAACCCTGGAACAGACGGTGATATTTGGTGGAGTTTTGGTTTAGGACATGTTTGTTCAAGATAACGGTCAAGTTAACCAATTAAAACCGCCTTCGATTATTAGATTAGTGGTACTAAGATTTGGGAGTAAATCAAAAACATTACGAAACAAATATGGGTCATTAATATTTTGGGCCAATAGAGTGGCAGGGAAAGAGTTCACGTTCCCTGGTACTATGATGTATCGTGTGGGTCTGTAGACAAGGACGAGAGTTGAAAAGGGATGTTTTTACCAAAGAGAATAGCAACACCTTTAGCCATGGAAGAGAAGGGTGAATTCCAGATGCCGCAGCTCGGTGGCTTTCGTYTGCGTTTCTTGCAGGAAAATGATGTCATCACCAAGTGATTTCAAATGCTTAAAATGTGACCCGACCGCCTTGATTCGGGTCTTATTGTAGCAACATTTGAAATAGTGTTTTTTACGTTGGATAAAAGCAGAGACACAGAGTTACAACATGTCAGATCATACACTGCATTTGAGGAACAATGGGAAAGTCATTCTGCTTTGAAAATGGCCTTTGAATGTTTTGGTACCTGCTGGAGAGCTCTCATTTGTCTACAGCCATTCAGCATCGTTCACACCCTCTTAAGCTTTAGCTCCACCCATCTCTTTAAGGGTTGATCCGAGCGTTCTGTCCTAACAGCAGCAGTCAAGCACCCAAGCTAACTGGCTAACAGTTGTCGCAGTGACATTCTATTGAAATGGACACTTGCATATTGGAGTCTTTTGTTAAGACATGTAGCTAGCTAGCTAAATAATGAACCATAATCTCAACTCATGACGTTACTACCCTGCATGAATCTGCAGGTAGCTAACCAACCAGGTTCAACGTTAGCTTGCTACCATTAGGCTATAACTAGCAAAGCAAATGGCTCGGAGATACGAATAATAAGATCATACACGTAACGTTAGCTAGCAAGCCATCCAGCTAACGCTAGCTAGCTAGCTAACAGTACACTTTAAATTGAAATGAAAAGACTTTATGTCAAAATTAGAAACATGTAATATCTGACAATCTAGCTAGCTAGACTATCTTACCCATATACATCATGGTTGGACACTTCTCCCTGCCATGGTTCCCTTAGTTTGAAGATGTAATCCGGAGACAGGTGTGTTCTCCATCTCTTTAGCTATCAGACTCTAATTCCACTGATTTCAGAACTCGGTCCTCCAGAAAGTGGAGAGCAACACTTATGCAGTTCTATGGGAGTTATAGTGGTGCTATGTTTAGTTCTGATGCATCATGGGAGCCATAGTGGTGCTATGTTTAGTTCGAAGCAGCATGGGAGCCATAGTGGTGCTATGTTTAGTTTCTGAGCATCATGGGAGCCATAAGTGGTGCTTGTTTAGTTCTGATGCATCATGGGAGCCCATAGTGTGCGTGTGTTTAGTTCTGATGCATCATGGGAGCCATAGTGGTGCTGTGTTTAGTTCTGGAGCATCATGGGAGCCATAGTGGTGCTGTGTTTTAGTTCTGATGCATCATGGGAGCCATAGTGGTGCTGTGTTTAGTTCTCTGATTGGCATCATGGGAGCCATAGTGGTGCGTATGTTAGTTGTTGAAGCATCATGGGAGCCATAGTGGTGCTATGTTTAGTGTTCTGATGCATCATGGGAGCCATAGTGGGTGCTATGTTTAGTTCTGATGCATCATGGGAAGCCATAGTGGTGCTATGTTTAGTTCTGATGCATCATGGGAGCCATATGGGTGGCTATGTTTAGTTCTGACTGGGCATCATGGAGCCATAGTGGTGCTATGTTTAGTTCTGATGCATCATGGGAGCCATAGTGGTGCTATGTTTAGTTTCTGATGACATCATGGGAGCCATAGGTGGTGCTATGTTTAGTTCTGATGCATCATGGGAGCCATAGTGGTGCTGATGTTTAGTTCTGATGCATCATGGGAGCCATAGTGGTGCTATGTTTAGTCTTGATGCATCATGGGGAGCCATAGTGCTGCTATGTTTAGTCTGATGCATCATGGAGCCATATGGTGGCTATGTTTAGGTTCTGGATGCATCATGGGAGGCCATAGTGGTGGCTATGTTTTAGTTCTGATGCATCATGGGAGCCATAGGTGGTGCTATGTTTTTAGTTCTGATGCATCATGGGAGCCATAAGTGGTGCTAGTGTTTAGTTCTGATGCTCATGGGACATAGTAGTGCTATGTTTGTTCTGAATCCAGATTGGATTAACATCAAGAACACCATTTACAGTTAGAAAATACGCGGAGACAAGGGATGTCTGAGAGTCCCAGAAGAATAGGTGGTGCTATGCTTTAAGTTCTGATGCATCATGGGAGCCATAGTGGGTGCTATTGTTTAGTTTGGTTTTCTGGGTCGCGTGAAAGAGGCATGTTTTATCAATGGATAATGTAAAGTGCCAAAACAGGGTCTGGTATGCACAGCTAGTAGAAAAATGCAGAACAGTAGAGACAATAATATGGACCATTAAGGTATGACTAGCGCGAATCATTTTTTAACATGTCCCTTTCACCATTTATACCAGGTTCAGGAGTTTTTCGATTTTGGTATCCTCTAATCTGATAATTAATTAGCAAAAAGCACCACTAGCCAAATACTTATGGGGACGGTTAGCTCAGGATAAGGTCAATCAACGAGGAGTTTGATAGTTTTTGTTTTAAAGTAATTCGGAGTGGGTTTCATTATCAGCTGAAGCTCAATTGAACTCAAGACTAGTATTTCTTAAATTGGGATATGAGCATGTCGTAAGCCCAATCAAATGTAGATCTACACAACCAGTTCAGGCAATACCGAGAAATGGTTTTTAATAATCAGAACACTATTACGACAGGCATTTGGTTATTGGCGTGTAGGCTAGGTTATGGCGCGCCGTATCAGTTAGGCTTAAAGTTTTAGGCTTATGCACTAATGCAGGTTAATGCAGGTAGCGTCAGGTATGCAGGCAGTTCAGATCATGATGCGTCAGATGTAAGCCCCAAAAAAAAATAGATAATATGAAAGAAAATAAATCTTTAAATGTAGTCTATAGATTATATAAATTCCAGAGAAATATACATTTCTTTTATGTATATAGTGTATTTTTTCTCTCCTTCTATCCAACCCACGCCGTCCTTCATCCACTACAATATTTCATGACCGCTTAATGCCGCCCACGCACCTGCGGATAAACCGCCAGGGGAGCTCGTGGGTTATGCAGTTAACCTGCGCAGATCACTATATAGACCACTGTAGCAGTAAAGGATAGACCATGGCTGTATAGAAGCAAACTAGACTCCTACCTGGGATTCGAGGCTGCTATAAACCTGTATCATCTCTAGAACAACCTACCTGGGATTGCAGGCTGTATACCCTGTACATCTCTATGACAACCTACCGGGGATTCAGGCTTTGCTATAACATCTCTATGACAACCCTACCTGGGATTCAGACTAGTATATTATCATCTCTATGACAACTACCGGGATTCAGGCTGCTATAGGACATCTCTATGACAACCCTACCTGGGATTCGCAGCCTGTTATAAGATCATCTCTATGACAACCCTACCTGGGATTCAGGCTGCTATAATAGTACATCTCTATGACAACCCTACCTGGGATTCAGCCTAGTTTATAATATCTCTATGACAACCCTACCTGGGATTCAGCCTGTCTATAACACCTGTTATATCTCTATGACAACCCTACCTGGGATTCAGCTGCTTGATAACAACATCTCTATGACAACCCTGCTGGATTCAGCCTGTTATAACATCTCTATGACAACCCTACCTGGGATTACCAAGCCTTGTATACACATCTCTATGACAACCCTACCTGGGATTCAGGCTGCTATAACACCTGTTATAACATCTCTATGACAACCCTACTGGGATTCAGGCTGCTATAACACCTGTTATAACATCTCTATGACAACCCTACTGGGATTCAGGGCTGTCTATCGTATCATCTCTATGACAACCTACCTGGGATTCAGGCTGCTATACGACCCTGTTATACATCTCTATGACAACCCTACCTGGGAATTCAGGCTGTTATTCTCTATGACAACCTACCTGGATTTCAGTGTGCTATAGAACACCTGTTATAATCATCTCTATGACAACCCTACTGGGATTCAGGCTGCTATTAACACTGTTATAGACATTCTCTATGACAACCCTACCTGGGATTCAGGGCTGCTATAAACACCTGTTATATATCTTTCTATGACAACCCTACCTGGGATTCAGGTTGCTATAACACCTGTTATAACATCTCTATGAAACCCTACTGGGATTCAGGTGCTATAACACCTGTTTATATCATCTCTATGACAACCTAGTGGGATCAGGCTGCTATAACACTGTTATAACATCTCTATGACAACCTACTGGGATTGTTAGGCTGCTATAACACCTGTTATATCATCTCTTATGACAACCCTAGCCTGGTCTATAGCAGGGTGTACTCTATGCTAATACTGTATAGACTGGAGGTTTTTATAAAGGATGCTCTTATTTCTTACTGCGCACAATGCCTCACACCTGATCCCTTCTTATTCTCATTAGAGCTGAGTCACAGGAGGAAAGCCGCAATCAGGCGCAGCTAGGATCTGGTTCAGCTTGTCAGAGATTGGCGCTGAGAGAGAAAGGTGGGGCTAAAAATGGACCAATTTGAATCTACCACATATTTTCAAAAAAGTAGGCAGCACTGGATTTTTGAATGTGCACTTGTGGGACTATTTCTATTTGATTCATATTGTACCGGGGCGAACTAACCGGCTCGTGTATGTGGAAGTATTTGAAGTATGTATTGGACGAGATGTGATTGTTGCTGTCAGATGTTTTCTTTTCTCAGTCGTGTTAAGGTCTTCTACCCCCCCGATCTGTGATGAGGTTGCTGTTGCAACCAATGCTCTGTATTTTCCTAACTACCATCAGCTCAACGATTAAACTGTTTACAACTTGGGGTGTTTTCCTGTGTAAATCAAATCAACTTGTTTTGGTCTCATACACAGATTTGCAGATGTTTTCACAGGGTGGCAGTGGAAATGCTTGTGTTCCTAGCTCCAACAGTACAGTAATATCTAACTAAATGCTTGTGTTCCTAGCTCCAACAGTGCAGTAATATCTAGCAATACAAAACAATACATACGTCATCGCAAAAAGTTCAAAGTTCTGCTCTGAGAGAAAGGAGTGTGTGTGTGTGTGTGTGTGTGTGTGTGTGTGTCTGAGGAAGGGAGGATGTGCTTGGTTTGTAGATGCAGTTCTCTTCATTTAAACGTTTCCACTTCATCAAGCTAGAGCCCTTTTCTGAAAGAGAGGATAAAGACGGAGAGAGGGGACAGAGAAAGGGAGAGGGTGGAGAGAGAGAGAGGAGGGTGGTGTTGCTGGGAGGGAAGGAAAGGGTAGAGAGAGAGGAGAGTACTTCTCTTTCTCGAGGGAGGGAGGTGTGTGTGTATGTCTGTCTGTCACAACCTGGCCGTCTGTCAGACAGTCTCACAAAATGGCCCATCAAGAGCCCCGCTGATTAAATCAAGACTTCCATAACAATTCCCATTATCACCTGCATCATATACAACAGAGACACATCCCCGACTCCGATATGACAGACACATGGGCCCCGGTGCGCAAGCTGTAATCATCGACGTCAGGGCCTCTCCATCTGTCTCGGCGTCCTCATGAATATTCGGTGTCTGGGGTGGTGACGCCGGGCCCCTCCCCGGTGCGGAGAGTTTTGTAACAGGGTCACGTTGCGCTGCGGCACTGAACGAACAGACCTCCAAGCAGCAGCAGTCTACTCTCCTCTACACGGAAGACAACACCTGCCCTTAACGTATTTAACTAGATAACTACAATATTATCAGGTAAGACACCCTCCTCTTTGTGATATTCCACTAACATGACATTTTTCTGTACTGTCATTTAGATGAGAAACGTGTTAATTTGGCCAGTCAGCTGAACAGTTCTGTCAAATAAAGCTTATGGACGTGACTTAACTTAGCTAGCCAAATGTCTTGTCGGTATTTGTGGACATATATGTTGATATATATTTTTGTAACGAGAGAAACTATGAATTATACAGTAGCTTTGTGTAGCTGATAGGTTGTTATTGCCTTCGCAGTGGGAGGTGAGGGAGCTGCCAGACAGACAGACAGACAGACAGAGAGAGACAGAGAGATAGAGAGATAACGTTAGTTGCAGCAGTTTATCCGTCTGGATCTGAACTAGGAGCAGCAGTTACTTTGTCTCACGACGTAGACATTTCAGTGAGTTAATTAGTATTTTCTGTTTAAATGCATCTAAATGACGACGTTGCGGGACGAAGCTAGGGCAGCAGTAGTCTAGCTAGCTAAAGATGAAGTTGTGGCCGCCTGTTGCAGACAGACGAGGAGAGAGCGGTTAGCTAGGACAGAGACGCTTATTACGGACTAATAACGGGTTTAACGACACCTGAACACTGACAATGGCAAACTCTTTTCATAGCACCGTCTTATTGTCGATATTTACTGAAAACTACGGGAAACAAGGAGTTGATGTGGTAAATAGGCAGAGGACAGTCCTTAATGTGGGGGGGGGGTCTGCTCCAGAGCACTACGCATCTCTCTCCTCCTCTCCTCACTACCCTCTCCTCCTCTCCTCACTACCCTCTCCTCCCCCCTCTCCTCACTCAAGATATATCGCAGACTTACGCAGACTATACGCAGACTATATCAGAACTATAGTCAGACAGAGCCTATACGCAGACTACTGATACTCGAGACTTACTAGTATTACGCAGACTATATCGAGACTATACTGCATAAGACTATACTAGTTTCAGACCTATAGCTCAGACTATTAAGTCAGACTATACGCAGACTATACTCGAGACTATACTAGACTATTATCAGACTATACGCAGAACTGATTGGCAGACTTACTCACGACAGATATTATCCAGAAACCTTATAACGCAGACTATAGCCCAGACTATACGCAGACTATTTATCAGACTATATAGGCTATATCTTCAGCTATAGGGCAGACTTCAGATAAGCAGACATGAACTATGGCGAATATCGCAGACTATTAACTTACTCAGGCTATTATTCAGACTATACTCAGCGCTATAGGCAGATCTATACTCAGAATACTAGATAATACGCAGACTATCAGCTATCATAGACTAATAGGACGAATATAA
>NW_019942645.1:482589-484874 GCF_002910315.2 Salvelinus sp. IW2-2015
CTCACTACCCTCTCCTCTCCTCACTACCTCCTCTCCTCTCCTCGACTACCACCTCTGTCCTCCCCTCTCGGACCTCCACTACCGTCTCGGACTCCTACTCCTCATACCGTTCTCTCTCTCCTCCTCCCCCTCCGCCCTCCTCTCCCCCCCCTCCTCTCGCTCACTACAACTCTCCTCCTCTTCCCCTTCACTACCCTCCATCCTCCCTCCTCCTCACTACCCTGCTCCTCTCCCTCTCTCACCTACCCCTCTCTTCCTCCCCCCTCAACTACCCCTTCCGGTCCCCCTTCGCCTCCCCCCTCTTCCTCGTTCCTCCCCCTCTCCTCCTCTGCCCTCACTACCCTTCCTCTCTCCTCCCCTACTACCCTCTCCTTCCTCCTCCTCTCCTCACTACCCCTCTCTCGCTTCCTCCCCCGTCACGTACCCTCTCCTCCTCTCCACATACCTCTCCTCCCCCTCCTCTCTCCTCCTCTCCTCTCTCTCACTCCCCCCACTACTCTCCTGCTCTTCGGTCTCCCCCGTCACTACGTCTCTCTCCTCATCTTTCCTCACTTACCCTGCACTCTCCTCGCCCCGTACTAGCCCTCTCCTCCTCTCCTCCCGCCTTCTCCTGTCCTCCCCTCTCCTCCTCTCCTCCTCTCCTCAGCATGACCACTCTCCTCCTCTCCTCCCCCTGCACTACCCTTCTCCCCCCCTCTGCCTGCTCTGCCCCCCTCTCTTCCTGTGCTTCACTCCTATCTCTTTCCTCCCCTCTCCTACCCTCTCCTCCCCCTGCTCTACTTCGATACTCCTCTTCCTCCTCCCCTTCTCCCTCGTCCTCCTCCCTTACCCTCTCCTCCTCTTCACTCCCAGTCGACTATCTGCCTCCGCTCTCCCCCTCCTGCCTCGTCCTCCTCCTCACTCCCCTCATCCTCCTCGTCCTCCCCCTCACCTATACCTCTCTCCTCTCGCAGAATATACGCAGACTATTATCAGACTATACTCAGGCTATTATCAGACTATACTCAGGCTATAGGCAGACTATACTCAGAATATACTCAGACTATACGCAGACTATACTCAGACTATACTCAGACTATTATCAGACTATACGCAGACTATACTCAGACTATTATCAGACTATAGGCAGACTATACTCAGACTATTATCAGACTATTATCAGACTATACGCAGACTATTATCAGACTATTATCAGACTATTATCAGACTATACGCAGACTATAGGCAGACTATACGCAGACTATAGGCAGACTATTATCAGACTATACTCAGACTATTATCAGACTATACGCAGACTATAGGCAGACTATTATCAGACTATACTCAGACTATTATCAGACTATACGCAGAATATACGCAGACTATTATCAGACTATACTCAGACTATTATCAGACTATACTCAGGCTATTATCAGACTATACTCAGGCTATAGGCAGACTATACTCAGACTATAGGCAGACTATAGGCAGACTATAGGCAGACTATACGCAGAATATACGCAGAATATACTCAGACTATAAGCAGACTATACTCGGGCTATAAGCAGACTATACTCATGCTATACTCAGGCTATACTCAGACTATAGGCAGACTATACCCGGGCTATAAGCAGACTATACTCAGACTATAGGCAGACTATACTCAGGCTATACTAAGGTTATACTCTTTACCAGACATAACTAGAGACCCTGTCTGCCTGCTTGTCTGTCTGTCTGTCTGTCTGTCTGTCCTGCTGTCTGTCGGTCTGCTTGCCTAACTAACGGTTTACAGGACGTGAGTCGGGCTTTATGGTCATGCACGTGCAGCAGGCCTGGGTGATCCTATTAACGTGTATTGGTGCTGCTGAAGGAGACGAAAGGTTGTTAGAGTTGAAGGAGACGAAAGGTTGTTTGAGCTGAAGGAGACGACAGGTTGTTAGAGCTGAAGGAGACGACAGGTTGTTAGAGCTGAAGGAGACGACAGGTTGTTAGAGCTGAAGGAGACGACAGGTTGTTAAAGCTGAAGGAGACGACAGGTTGTTAAAGCCTTCCCATCTACCTGAAGACGGTTACCATTAGCATCTTTAGCAGCTAACGCCTTCATCTACCTGAAGACGGTTACCATTAGCATCTTTAGCAGCTAACCGCTTCCCATCTACCTGAAGACGGTTATCATTAGCATCTTTAGCAGCTAAAGCCTTCCATCTACCTGAAGACGGTTAACCATTAGCATCTTTAGCAGCTAAAGCCTTCCCATCTACCTGAAGACGGTATCATTAGCATCTTTAGCAGCTAAAGCCTTCCCA
>NW_019942645.1:484899-500013 GCF_002910315.2 Salvelinus sp. IW2-2015
TGGTAGCAGTTTCTGTAGCGCTCATGTGATGGAGTTATGGAGCAAAATAAATCACCACTGGATTAATAACCATGATTCTGCAAGTAAGCTACTTTGTACTTTTAATTGAGAAGGTTTTTGGGAAAGCCTTCCCATCTACCTTAAGACGGCTATCATTAGCATCTTTAGCAGCTAAAGCCTTCCATCTACCTGAAGACGGTTACCATTAGCATCTTAGCAGCTAACGCTTCCCATCTACCTGAAGACGGTTACCATTAGCATCTTTAGCAGCTAAAGCCTTCCCATCTACCTGAAGACGTTACCATTAGCATCTTTAGCAGCTAACGCCTTCCCATCTACCTGAAGACGGTTACCATTAGCATCTTTAGCAGCTAAACGCCTTCCCATCTACCTGAAAGACGGTTATCATTAGCATCTTTAGCAGCTAAAGCCTTCCCATCTACCTGAAGACGGTTAACATAGCATCTTTAGCAGCTAAAGCCTTCCCATCTACCTGAAGACGGCTATCATTAGCATCTTTAGCAGCTAAAGCCTTCCCATCTACCTGAAGACGTACCATTAGCAACTTAGCAGCTAAAGCCTTCCCATCTACCTGAAGACGGTTATCATTAGCATCTTTAGCAGCTAAAGCCTTCCCATCTACCTGAAGATGGTTACCATTAGCATCTTTAGCAGCTAAAGCCTTGCCATCTACCTTGAAGACGGTCCATTAGCATCTTTAGCAGCTAAAGCCTTCCCATCTACCTGAAGACGGTTACCATTAGCATCTTTAGCAGCTAAAGCCTTCCCATCTACCTGAAGACGTTACCATTAGCATCTTTAGCAGCTAAGCCTTCCCATCTACCTGAAGACGGTTACATTAGCATCTTTAGCAGCTAAAGCCTTCCCATCTACCTGAAGACGGTACATTAGCA
This sequence comes from Salvelinus sp. IW2-2015, assembly GCF_002910315.2. Classification (NCBI taxonomy): domain Eukaryota; kingdom Metazoa; phylum Chordata; class Actinopteri; order Salmoniformes; family Salmonidae; genus Salvelinus; species Salvelinus sp. IW2-2015. The sequence goes on from NW_019942645.1 coordinate 485,814, forward strand.
TCTTAGCAGCTAAGCCTTCCCATCTACCTGAAGACGGTTACATTAGCATCTTTAGCAGCTAAAGCCTTCCCATCTACCTGAAGACGGCTACATTAGCATCTTAGCAGCTAAAGCCTTCCCATCTACCTGAAGACGGTTAACATTAGCATCTTTAGCACTAACGCCTTCCCATCTACCTGGAGACGTATCATTAGCATCTTTAGCAGCTAAAGCCTTCCCATCTACCTGAAGACGGTTACCCATTAGCATCTTTAGCAGCTAAAGCCTTCCATCTACTGAGACTACATTAGCATCTTAGCAGCTAAAGCCTTCCCATCTACCTGAAGACGGTTATCATTAGCATCTTAGCAGCTAAAGCGGTAGAAATGTGCACACCGCAGACACACAGACAGACACAGACACACACAGAACACAACAGACAGGGCATTACCATTCGTGCCTCTTCAGAAAGTTGCAAGGAATACGAATGACTGATGCAATCTGTTCTTGACTGAGGTAGTTTCTAATAAAGGATGGATGGCATTATGCTGATTATGCTATGCTGGTAGGATGGATGGCATTATGCTGTGTTTAAAGGATGGATGGCATATCTGTGTTACAAGGATGGATGGCACTTGCTGTGTTTAAAGGATGGATGGCACTATGCTGTGTTTAAAGGATGGATGGCATTATGCTGTGTTTAAAGGATGGATGGCATTATGCTGTGTTTAAAGGATGGATGCATTAGCTGTGTTAAAGGATGGATGCATTATGCTGTGTTTTTAAGGATGATGGCACTATGCTGTGTTTAAAGGATGGATGGCATATGCTGTGTTTAAAGGATGGATGGCACTATGCTGTTTAAGGATGGATGGCACTATGCTGTGTTTAAGGATGGATGGCACAGCTGGTTTAAAGGATGGATGGCACTATGCTGTGTTTAAGGATGGATGGCATTATGCTGTGTTTAAAGGATGGATGGCATATGCTGTGTTTAAAGGATGGATGGCATTATGCTGTGTTTAAAGGATGGATGGCCATTATTGCTGTGTGTAAAGATGATGGCACTTGCGTGTTTTAAAGGATGGATGGCATATGCTGTGTTTAAAGGATGGATGGCATATGCTTGTTTAAAGGATGGAGGCATATGTGTGTTTAAAGGATGGATGGCACTATGCTGTGTTTAAAGGATGGATGGCACTATGCTGTGTTTAAAGGATGATGGCATTATGCTGTTTTAAAGATGGATGGCACTATGCTGGTTTAAAGGATGGATGGCATATGCTGTTTAAGATGGATGCAATCTGTGTTTAAAGGATGGATGGCACTGATGCTGTGTTTAAGATGGATGGAGCACTATGCTGTGTTTAAAGGATGGATGGCACTATGCTGTGTGTTTAAAAAAAAAAAAAAAAAAGGATGGATGCATTATGCTGTGTTTTAAAGGAGATGGATGGCATATGCTGTGTTAAAGGATGGATGGCACTATTGCTGTTGTTAAAGGATGGATGGCAATTATGCGTGTTTAAGGATGGATGGCACTATGCTGTGTTAAAGGATGGATGCACTATGCTGTGTTTAAAGATGGATGGCATTATGCTGTGGTTTAAAGGATGGATGGCATTAGCTGTGGTTAAAGGATGGATGGCACTATGCTGTGTTTAAAGGATGGATGGCACTATGCTGTGTTTAAAGGATGGATGGCATTATGCTGTGTTTAAAGGATGGATGGCATTACTGCTGTGTTTAAAGGATGGATGCACTATGCTGTGTTTAAGGATGGATGGCACTATGCTGTGTTTAAAGGATGGATGGCATTATGCTGTGTTAAAGGATGGATGGCATTATGCTTGTAAGGAGATGGCATTATGCTGTGTTTAAAGGATGGATGGCACTATGCTGTGTTTAAAGGATGGATGGCATTATGCTGTGTTTAAAGGATGGATGGCTTATGCTGTGTTTAAAGGATGGAGGCATTATGCTGTGTTTAAGGAGGATGGATTATGCTGTGTTTAAAGGATGGATGCATTATCCTGTGTTTAAAGGATGGATGGCATTATGCTGTGTTTAAAGGATGGATGGCATAGGCTGTGTTTAAGGGGATGCATTTATGCATGTGTTTAAGATGGATGGCATTATGCTGTGTTTAAAGGATGATGCATATGCTGGTTTAAAGGATGGATGCATTATGCTGTGTTTAAGGATGGATGCATTATCTGTGTTTAAAGGATGGATGGCATTATGCTGTGTTTAAGGATGGATGGCACTATGCTGTGTTTAAAGGATGGATGGCATATGCTGTGTTGAAAGGATGGATGGCATTATTGCTGTGTTAGAGGATGATGGCATATGCCTGTACTCTGTGTTTTAGAGGATGGATGGCATTATGCTGTGTTTAGAGGATGGATGGCATCTATGCTGGTGTTTAAGAGGATGGATGCAAATGCTGTGTTTAAGAGATGGATCATTATGCTTGTGTTTAAAGGATGGATGGCATTATGCTGTGTTTAGAGGATGGATGGCATTATGCTGTGTTTAAAGGATGGATGGCATTATGCTGTGTTTAGAGGATGGATGGCACTATGCTGTGTTTAGAGAATGGATGGCACTATGCTGTGTTTAAAGAGGATGCATTATGCGTGTTTTAAAGGATGGATGGCATTATCTGTGTTTAGAGGATGGATGGCATTATGCTGTGTTTAGAGGATGGATGGACTATGCTGTGTTTAAAGGATGGATGGCACCATGCTGCTGTGTTTTAAAGGATGGATGGCAATGATGTGTTTAAAGGATGGATGCATATGCTGTGTTAAAGATGGATGGCATTATGCTGTGTTTAAAGGATGGATGGGCATTATGCTGTGTTTAGAGGGATGGATGGCTTATGCTGTGTTAAAGGATGGATGGCACTATGCTGTGTTTAAAGGATGGATGCAATTATGCTGTGTTTAGAGATGGATGGCACTATGCTGTGTTTAAAGGATGGATGGCATTATGCTGTGTTTAAAGGATGGGATGGCATTTATGCTGTGTTTAAAGGATGGATGCTTAATCTGTGTTTATAAGGATGGATGGCATTATGCTGTGTTTAAAGGATGGATGGCACTATTGCTGTGTTTAAGAGGATGGATGGCACTATGCTGGTGTTTGAGGATGGATGGCATATGCTGTGTTTAAAGATGGATGGCATTATGCTGTGTTTAGAGGATGGATGGCATTATGCTGTGTTTAAAGGATGGATGCATTATGCTGTGTTTAGAGGATGGATGGCACTATGCTGCTGTGTTTAAGGATTGGATGGCATTATGCTGTGTTTAAAGGATGGATGGACTATGCTGTTTAGGATGGATGCTATGCTGTGTTTAAGGATGGATGGCATTATCTGTGTTTAAGGATGATGGCATTATGCTGTGTTAGAGGATGGATGGCATATGCTGTGTTTAAGGATGGATGCATTATGCTGTGTTAAGAGGATGGATGGCATTATGCTGTGTTTAGAGGATGGATGGCACTATGCTGTGTTTAAAGATGGATGGACATTATGCTGTGTTTAAAGGATGGATGGCATTATGCTGTTTTAGAGGAGGGATGGCATTAGCTGCTGTTTTAAAGGATGGATGGCATTATGCCTGTGTTTAAAGGAGGATGGCACTTATGCTGTGTTTAAAGGATGGATGGCATTATGCTGTGTTTATGGAGGGCCTACTGTTAGGATGGCATATGCTGTGTTTAGAGGATGGATGGCATTATGCTGTGTTTTAAAGGATGGATGGCATTATGCTGTGTTAAAGATGGATGACTAGCTTGTTTAGGATGGATGGCATATCTGTGTTTAAGAGATGGCACTATGCTGTGTTTTAAAGGATGATGGCATTATGCTGTGTTTAGAGGATGGATTGGCACTATGCTGTTTAAAGATGGATGGCACTATGCTGTGTTTTAGAGATGGATGGCACTTATGCGTGTGTTTAAAGATGGATGGCCACTATGCTGTGTTTTAAAGGATGGATGGCACTATGCTTGTGCTTTAAAGATGGATGCATGTATGCTGTGTTGAGAGGATGGATGGCACAATGCTGTGTTTAGGAGTCCAAATCAATTACAGTTGTTTCCAATGTGACAGGATGGAACATTCCGCAGAGCCTTCAATCTGGTAACAGTGGCCTCCCGTTGGGGCCGGGGGACATAGAGAGAGGAGGAGGTACTCTATGATGACTTAATTGTTTTGACACAGTTGGACAACACAGTCCTCTCAGGATGAGAGCCAGGAGACATTTAGGATCAGGGATGGCAACTTCAGGTTCCTCGGGGCCTGATTGTGTCACACATTGCCCATCCCTGTAGCTAAACACACCTGTGACAGTGACGCTGGGCTAATTGTTTTTTTGGAAGAGCATTGGCTCTACAACTGTCTCTCCTTAGCTAAGCTGTCGGTCCTAGCTCACTGTGCCCTTCGTCTACAACCGCTCTCAGCTAACAACCTGTGTCTCCTAGCTTATGTGTTCAGCTCTACAACGTCCGTTCAGCTTCACCTGTCTCCTTCAGCTCTAACAACCTGTCGTCTCCTTCAGCTTTAACAACCTGTCGTGCTCCTTCAGCTCTAAAACAACCTGTCTCTCCGTCAGCTCTAACAACCTGTTCGTCTCCCTTCACTCTAACAACCTGTCGTCTCCTTCAGCTCTTTAGCTGCTAAAGATGCTAATGGTAACCGTCTTCAGGTAGATGGGAAGGCTTTAGCTGCTAAAGATGCTAATGATAGCCGTCTTAAGGTAGATGGGAAGGCTTTCCCAAAAACCTTCTCAATTAAAAGTACAAAGTAGCTTACTTGGCAGAATCATGGTTATTAATCCAGTGGTGATTTATTTTGCTCCATAACTCCATCACATGAGCGCTACAGAAACTGCTAACCAAACAACTGTCACGATCGTTATATAAATAATCGGACCAAGGCGAGTGAGTCGAGTTTCACATATTTATTACAGTGAAACTTCAAAACAACAAAGATATAACGATCGTGAAATACGTAGCGCACACAGCAACTCATACAAAACAATATCTCACATAGCAGGTGGGAAAAGGGACAAACTAAGTATGATCCCCAATTAGAGGCAATGATTTTCAGCTGCCTCCAATTGGGAACCATACTCACACACGAACATAGAAACACAATAACTAGAACCCCCCCCTAGTCAAGCTCTGACCTATTACACCATAGAGAACCCCGAGGTCGTGACAACAACACTCTRGCTGGTGCACACGTGAATTAAAGGCTAACCACAAAAAAAAAAAAAAAAAAGATTTCTTTCAAGACCTCAAAAGTGGTGTCCTGATGTTGTTCATGCCTTGTTGTGAACTTACAACATACAATTGAGTTGTTATTTTACGGGAAAGAAATGTGATTTTCAGAAGAGAGAGAGAGAAAACGGGGTGAGGGAGAGGAGAGCGAAAGGCACCTAAAGGGCTCCCAGACCAAGAGAAACAAGATTCTCTGGTCTGATGAAACCAAGATTGAACCTTTTGGCCTGAATGCCAAGRATCATGTCTGGATGAAAGCTGGCACCATCCCTACGGTGAAGCATGGTGGTGGCAGCATCATGCTGTGGGGATGTTTTTCAGCAGCAAGGACTGGGAGACTAGTCAGGATCGAGGCAAAGATGAACGGATCAAAGTACAGAGAGATCCTTGATGGATACCTGCTCCAGAGCACTCAGGACCTCAGACTGGGGCGAAGGTTCACCTTCCAACAGGACAACAACCCTAATAACACAGCCAAGACAACGCAGGAGTGGCTTCGGGACAAGTCTCTGAATGTCATTGAGTGGCCCAGCCAGAGCCCATACCCAAGAAGACTCCAGTCTGTAATCGCTGCCAAAGGTGCTTCAACAAAGTACTGAGTAAAGGGTCTGAATACTTATGTAAATGTGATATTTCAGTTTTTATTTTTAATACATTTGCAGAAATGTCAAAAAATCTGTTTTTGCTTTGTGTGTAGATTGATGAGGTGGGAAAAATCTATTTAATCAATTTTAGAATAAAGCTGTAACTGATAAAGTCAAGGGGTCTGAATACTTTCTGAAGGCACCCATTTTTTTTTTTAACTTCTACTCAAGCAGGAAGTGTACCCATCAATCTGTGCTGTGATTTGTCATGCCTACGCGTCGCTCGTCTCTCAACCGATCTGTCTTGTAGGACATGGAACTCACATTAAAATATTCCTTAGCAACCGCCATTCAAAAATGAAAACATAGTTCCTGATATCACTGAGTCCGTTTCTGTGGTAACATGGACTCTTCACAACGTGATGGAACTTTGTCGCTCCTTGTTTCAGCGAGGTGTTGTAGCCATCCAGTATCGTGAAGTACATTCACCAAATGGCTTACCAATAAAAGGACACACTGTGACGGTCGGTAGAGGAGACGGTCAGTGTGACTGACAGTGTTTTTAAAAGGACACACTGTGGCGGTCGGTAGAGGAGACGGTCAGTGTGACTGACAGTGTTTTTGCTATTTGAACGATTATAACGTGACCGTAGTCATTTGACTGAAAAATAACCGTTATCCAAAGTTCCAAGACCTCCACAGTCATAGTTCTGAACAAATTGTAAAATAAGGCAAGGGGTATGAATACTTTCCGTTTTAACCGGTTAGAGTGAAGGTTTGGACCGGTTCTAGAACAGGTTTGGAACGGTTCGAGGGCAGGTTTGCACCGGTTCTGTTGTGTATGGAGAGAGCAGGACTGAAAGAGAGAGAGAGCCACGGACTAAAATAACCAACGAAGGACAGATAGAATGGTGAATGGGCAGAAAAACGAGTGGTGTGGAAAGAGAGATAGAGGGAGGAAAATACATGGAGCAGAGAGAGAGAGAGAGAGAGAGAGAAGAGAGAGACAGAGAGAGAGAGAGAGAGAGACAGAGACAGAGGAGAGAGAGAGAGAGAGAGAGAGAGAGAGAGAGAGAGAGTGTGTGTGTGTGTGTCATAGTGAGCGTGTCCTCAGATCTATGAGGACTGACAGCAGAGTTCAGACAAGGACAATTAGGTAATACCTCTCCTTTCACCATCTCTATTTCTCTTTACCTCTCTTTCTCCCCCACCCCCTCTCTTCTCTCTCTCTCCTTATCTCTCTCTCCCCTCTCTCTTCCCCCCTCTCTCTCAATTCAATTTCAATTGAAGGGGCTTTTGGCATGGGAAACACATGTTAACATGCGCAAACCAATGTTCTAACTGACTTGCCTAGTTAAATAAAGGATAAAAAAATAAAAAAATACAAATAAAAGTGAGTAGATAATAAACAAAAGTGAAATAAACAATAAAAATGAACAGTAAACATTACACTCACAGAAGTTCACAAAGAAAAGACATTTCAAATGTCATGTCCCGTGTGGCTCAGTTGGTAGAGCATGGCGCTTGCAACGCCAGGGTTGTGGTCGGAGGGGGACCAGGATGAATATGTATGACTTTCCAATTTGTAAGTCGCTCTGGATAAGAGCGTCTGCTAAATGATTAAATGTAAATGTCATATTATGTATAATTACAGTGTTGTAACAATGTGCAAATAGTTAAAGTACAAAAGGGAAAATAATAAACATAAATATAGGTTGTATTTACAATGGTGTTTGTTCTTCACTGGTTGCCCTTTTCTGTGGCAACAGGTCCACACATCTTGCTGCTGTGATGGCACACTGTGGTATTTCACCCAATAGATACGGGAATTTATAAATCGTTTTTTTTTTTTTTATTCTTTGTGGATCTGTGTTGTCTGATTGAAATATGTGTCTCTAATATGGTCATACATTGGCAGAGGTTAGGAAGTGCAGCTCAGTTTCCACCTCAGGCGGCCTTTCTCAATAGCAAGGCTATGCTCCACTGAGTCTGTACATAGTCAAAGCTTTCCTTAAGTTTGGGTCAGTCACAGTGGTCATGGATTCTGCCACTATGTATCTCTGTTTAGGGCAATAGCATTCTAGTTTTGAATTCTAGTTTGCTCAGTTTTTTGGTTAATTCTTTCCAATGTGTCAAGTAATTATCTTTTTTGTTTCTCATGATTTGGTTGGTCTAATTGTGTTGCTGTCCTGGGGCTCTGTGGGGTGTTGTTTGTGTTTGTGATCAGAGCCCAGGACCAGGTTGCTGAAGGGACTCTTCACCAGGTTCATCACTCTCTCCTCTCTTTCTCTCTTCAAATCAAATTGTATTTATCACGTGTAGTTGTGGAAATGACTCAACCGTTATGTAGAAATGATGTTGAATTATAAAACAGTACATTTATCATCTGACTTCCTGTATTATGTGAATAAATGCAACCGTGTACGTCTTCTAGAGAATCTAGTCCAGGTATCACCTCTCAGTATGACTAAACGTGTGTCTATCTTGACAGTAAGAGACTAGATACAAACCGCTAATCCTGTTAGCCAGTGTTCTAGCATTAATGCATTACTGTATTGAGAAAGCAGATCAGAGAAGTTGGTAACCAAGCAACAAAGGAGACCTACTAAATTATGAGACGTGCTCCCAGGGTTCCGTGGGAACAGATAAGTTGTTTTGTCCCTGTGGTAGATCAGCCATCCAGAACTGTCATGAATTGGGGCGGCAGGTAGCCTAGTGTTAGAGCGTTGGACTAGTAACCGAAAGGTTTGTGAGATCGAATCCCGAGCTGACAAGGTAGAAATCTGTTGTTCTGCCCTGAAGAGGCAGAACGTCCTAGGCCGTCATTGAAAATAAGATGTGTTCTTAACTGACTTGCCGAGTTAAATATAGGTTAAAAATGGTGATTGAGTCTTCCCGCTGGGCCTCTGTGCCTACAGTCACAGAATATACCTTTTCTCATTCTCCACTACACGTGCTTGGTAAACAGGTGTAGACTACCGTGAAATGCTTGGTAAAAGGTGTAGACTACCAGTGAAATGCTTGTAAACAACAGGTGTAGACTACCGTGAAATGCTTGGTAAACAACAGGTGTAGACTACCAGTGAAATGCTTGGTAACAACAGGTGGTAGACCTAACAGTGAAATGCTTGGTAAACAACAGGTGTAGACTACCAGTGAAATGCTTGGTAAACAACAGGTGTAGACTAGCAGTGAAATGCTTGGTAAACAACAGTTGTAGACTAGCAGTGAAATGCTTGGTAACAACAGGTGTAGACTAGCGTGAAATGCTTGGTAAACAACAGGTGTAGACTAGCTGAAATGCTTGGTAACAACAGGTGTAGACTAGCAGTGAAATGCTTGGTAAACAACAGGTGTAGACTAGCAGTGAAATGCTTGGTAAACAAAAGGTGTAGACTAACAGTGAAATGTCGGTAAACACAGGTGTAGACTAACAGTGAAATGCTTGGTAAACAAAGGTGTAGACTACCAGTGACATGCTTGGTAACAACAGGTGTAGACTAGCAGTGAAATGCTTGGTAACACAGGTGTAGACTAGCCTGAAATGCTTGGTAAACAACAGGTGTAGACTAGCAGTGAAATGCTTGGTAAACAACAGGTGTGACTACCACAGTGAATGCTTGGTAAACACAGGTGTAGACTACAGTGAAATGCTTGGTAACAACGGGTGTAGACTACAGTGAAATGCTTGGTAAACAACAGGTGTAGACTACCAGTGAAATGCTTGGTAAACAACAGGTGTAGACTACCAGTGAAATGCTTGGTAAACCAGGTGTAGACTACCAGTGAAATGCTTGGTAAACACAGGTGTAGACTACAGTGAAATGCTTGGTAAACACAGGTGTAGACTAACAGTGAAATGCTTGGTAAACAACAGGTGTAGACTAGCAGTGAAATGCTTGGTAAACAACAGGTGTAGACTACCAGTGAAATGCTTGGTACAACAGGTGTAGCTACCAGTGAATGCTTGGAACAACAGGTGTAGACTACCAGTGAAATGCTTGGTAAACAACAGGTGTAGACTAACAGTGAAATGCTTGGTAACAAAGGTGTAGACTAGCAGTGAATGCTTGGTAAACAACGGTGTAACTACCAGTGAAATGCTTGAACAACAGGTGTAGACTAGCAGTGAAATGCTTGGTAAACAACAGGTGTAGACTAACAGTGAAATGCTTGGTAAACAACAGGTGTAGACTACCAGTGAAATGCTCGGTAAACAACAGGTGTACAGAATGCGTTTCCACTGCTCCAGAGTCCAATGGCGGTGAGCTTTACACCACTCCAGCCGACTTGGCATTGCGCATGGTGATCTTAGGCTGTGTGCGGCTGCTCGGCACGGAAACCCATTTCATGAAGCTCCCAACGAACAGGTAACGTTGCTTCCAGAGGCAGTAAGTGTTGCAACCGACGATTGTTACGCGTTCAGCACTCGGCTGTCGTTCTGTGAGCTTGTGTGGCCTACCACTTTGCGGCTGAGCCGTTGTTGCTCCTAGACGTTCCACTTCACAATAACAGAACTTACAGTCGACCGGGGCAGCTCTAGCAGGGTAGACATTTGCCGAACTGACTTGTTGGAAAGGTGGCTTGCTACGGCGTGCCACGTTGAAAGTCACTAAGCTCTTCAGTATGGCCCTTCTACTGCCAATGTTTGTCTATGGAGATTGCATGGCTGTGTGTATCGGGTGTGGGTGAAATTGCCAAATCCACTAATTTGAAGGCGTGTCCACATACTTTTGTATATGTTGTAGGTGTGATGGGCTGAGAATAGCCGAGGCCGGGTTTAGCGAGGCTGTAATAGGTCGAAAACACCATATAATCAGGAATACCAGAGACGTTTCAGGACCTTGTCATGTGGGATGTTTATCTAACTACTTTCTGAATGGAACAAAGTAGCTTTCAAATCGTAGAATAAAAATACTTTTGTTCTGTGAAAACAGGGTGGATGGGACAGAAGAGAGAGGGGTGCTGGTGAGGCATCCTGATATCACAGCATAACCTGCTATTCTACATTGGCCTAACATTCTGAATATAATATCAAGCATAACCTGCTATTCTACATTGGCCTAACATTCGAATATAATATCACAGCATAACCTGCTATTCTACATTGGCTAACATTCTGAATATAATATCACAGCATACCTGCTATTTCATTGGCCTAACATTCTGAATATAATATCACAGCATAACCTTCTATCTACATTGGCCTAACATTCTGAATATAATATCACAGCATAACCTGCTATTCTACATTGGCCTAACATTCTGAATATAAATATCACAGCATAACCTGCTATTTCTCATTGGCCTAACATTCTGATATATATACTAGCATAACCTGCTATTCTACATTGGCCTAACATTCTGAATATAATATCATAGCCTTTGTGTCTGCGTGTCCAGGGACAATATTTCTACTATTTATTTTTCTTATAATTTTTATAACTTTCTGTCCCATCCACCCCGTTTTCAGAGAACAGTCACAGACAGACAGTTAGGTAGAAATACAGACCAGTCACAGACAGACAGACAGAGAGAGAGACAGAGAGAGAGAGACAGAGAGAGAGAGACTGTCTGTATTGCTACCTAACTGTCTGTCTGTGACTGTCTGTATTTCTAACTGTCTGTCTGTCTGCTGTCTGCTGTCTCTCCTGTCTGTCTGTCAGGATGCCTCACCAGTACCCAGCTCTGACCACAGAACAGAAGAAGGAGCTGCAGGAGATAGCAGAGAGGATCACGGCTCCGGGAAAGGAATCCTGGCTGCAGATGAGTCCACCGGTCAGTGCTGTGTGGTGTCTAATGTGTGTGTGCCTCTAAAGTGTGTGTGTGTGTGTTGTCTAAGTGTGTGTGTCTAATGTGTGTCTCTACGTGTGTGTGTCTAACGTGTGTGTGTGTCTAACGTGTGTGTCTAGTGTGTGTGTTGTGTGTGTGTGGTCTTCAACGTGTGTGTGTGTTCTACTGTTGTGTGTGTGTGTGTGTGTCTCTAACGTGTTTGTGTGTGTGTGTGTGTCTAACGTGTTTGTGTGTGTGTCGTGTGTGTGTGTGTGTGTGTGTGTGTGTTCTCTCTAACGTGTTTGTGTGTGTGTGGTGTGTCTCTCTAACGTGTTTGTGGTGTGTGTGTGTGTCTAACGTGTGTGTGTGTGTGTGTGTGTCTCTCTAACGTGTTTGTGTGTGGTGTGTGTCTCTACGTGTGTGTGTGCTAACGTGTGTGTGTGTGTGTGTCTAACGTGTGTGTGTGTGTGTGTGTGTGTGTGCAGGCAGCATGGGTAAGCGTCTACCCCATCGGGGTAGAGAACACAGAGAGAACGTCGTCTGTATCGCCAGCTGCTGTTCAGGCCGATGAGAGATGGACGCTTGTATTGGGGGAGTGATTTTCTTCCACGAGCACTCTCTACCAGAACACTGATGACGGGACCAACTTCTCCCAGCTCATCAAGGACAGGGGGATTGTAGTGGGCATCAAGGTAGGGACACACACACATTAGCAGACACACACACATTAGCAGACACACACACACACACACACACACACACACACACACACACACACACACACACACACACACACACACACACATTAGCAGACACACACACACACACCACATACACACACATTAGCAAGAACACACACACACATGAGCAGAAACACACACACAACATTAGCAGACACACACACACACACACACACACACACGTTTTTATTAATACCCGGTGGATTAGCTTTAGTTTAAGGACACTGAGGTCACCAGGCAGAGGGAGAACATACAGGGCGACACACAGTGTGTTTGTTAACCTCAAATGTTTGATACATCTTCTGTCTGTTTGCGGTGAGAGTGTTGAAAAGGATCCACCAGAGAGCAATGCCACCCCTATTTCCACTTCCATCCAACGATCTATATAAACCCTGGATTAACTGATGCTGTGTATTGGCCATGGAGAGGTTTAGAAGCCACCGGTCGGCCATATTGTCTCCCCAGTAGGAGCAGTCCTCCATAGGAATGAATGGAATTCTACCGGATTTCAATTCAATGTTTCAAGGACAAAATTATAAGTATTTAAGTATTTTGGGGTTGTAGTGGGGACAGTAACATTAGTAATCTCATAAAATTATATTTTAAGATTTTTTTAAATATATTTTTATGTTTAGCTCACATAATATAATTTAAAAGTATACATTATGATGTCTGTAATATAATAATGGGGCAAATGTAAATTTACATTTTAGTAATTTAGCAGACTCTGTTATCCAGGGAGATTTACAGGAAGTACATTCATCTCCAGATAGCTAGGTGGGACAACCACATATCACATAGTAATTACATTTAATTGAATTACAATAATCCCACAGCAAAGTCAGAGCTAATAAGGGGGGGGTTAAGTGGTAGTTCACAACAAGTTTTCTTTTGGGTGGAGGGGGAGGGGGGGTGCTGTGGGATTATTTAACATACTGTTTGAAGAGGGAGGGTTTCAGATGTTTTCGGGAAGATGGACAGGGACTCTGCTGTCCTAACTTTGGGGTACCAGGATAGAGGAGAGCTTGGATTGAGCTGGAACTGCCCATAGGGATGTGAGGGCCAAGAGACCAGAGGCGACAGAACGGAGTGCTCGGGTTGGGGTGTAGGGTTTGAGCAGAGCCTGAAGGTAGGGAGGGCCAGTTCCTCTTGCTGCTCCYTAGGTAAGCACCATGGTCTAGTAGTGGAGGCTTTGACTGGAAGCCAGTGGAGTGTGCGGAGGAGCAGGGTGACATGGGAGAACTTGGGAAGGTTGACATTAATAAATGCATTTCTGTAGCTTCCAAAATATTTTTTACAATGGTGGGGTAGAGCCAAGATGGAGGCATGGTGACTTCAATACAATGGTGGGGTAGAGCCAAGATGGAGGCATGGTGACTTCAATACAATGGTGGTGTAGAGCCAAGATGGAGGCATGGTGGCTTCAACACAATGGTGGAGGAGAGCCAAGATGGAGGCATGGTGACTTCAATACAATGGTGGTGTAGAGCCAAGATGGAGGCATGGTGACTTCAACACAATGGTGGAGGAGAGCCAAGATGGAGGCATGGTGGCTTCAACACAATGGTGGGGGAGAGCCAAGATGGAGGCACGGTGACTTCAACACAATGGTGGGGTAGAGCCAAGATGGAGGCCCGGTGGCTTCAACACACTGGTGGGGTAGAGCCAAGATGGAGGCATGGTGACTTCAACACACTGGTGGGGTAGAGCCAAGATGGAGTCACAGTGACTTCAATACACTGGTGGGGTAGAGCCAAGATGGAGGCACGGTGGCTTCAACACACTGGTGGGGGAGAGCCAAGATGGAGTCATGGTGGCTTCAACACTGGT
>NW_019942645.1:500193-501190 GCF_002910315.2 Salvelinus sp. IW2-2015
GGAGAGCCAAGATGGAGGCACGGTAGCATCAAAAAAAAAACTTAATAAGTCATCTAGTGTCTATATAATTCTATTAGTTTATATATATTCATATCTCCAGCAGGTGGCACAGCTCTACAGTAACAGAAACACAAGACGACCAGAGCAGCTGTATGTGGGCCAAAGTCACAACATGTTATTTAAAATCATTGTAAGACACAAAGAGTATAAATATTTTTATTTAAAACAACATTTTGAACTACAAGAACAAACTTAATAGCTAGACCACTCATGGGTGGTTAATGCAGGAGCTAATTCCTCAGTAGCTTATCTTCTCAGGATGTACAGTGTAAGCAGGTACAGTATAGCATTAGTAGGCAGAACAAGATCATGCACAGAATTGTCCAACAAAGTGTACACACATTCATGTTTAACATACTCTGCACCATAGACATAAACACCTGATTTGCGTGTGATAATTCCTATCTAGACAGGACAAATGAAGGACTCCGTACATTTCCTGGCCAACATCTTAAAATTTCTTCATTTTACATTGATGAACGTCAGATACCCATATAACATAACAAGTATATTTAGACGCAGGTCATTATGTTATCCTTTAACACATTGACAGAATATGTGAAACCCATCAAATGTTTCTATTTAAGCTAATAAATTACTGTAAATAACCACATATAAAGAGATATTATTTTTGAATTATGATAATATTGTAATTATTTACGAGCTATATTATTACAATGGCAAGACGGCAGCTAAAAACCAGGGCACGGTATAAAACTCTAACGTTTATTCTAGAGGCAATCAAGAATTCAAGCCTTCAATTTGAATGCAATGCAAAGCAAAAAAATGTGGACTCAATATTATAAATATATTGTCGTTTTAGACTTTGAAGTCTAATCTTTGAAGTCTGTCATCTCGGAACCTAGAAGTCTGTCATCTCGGAACCTAGAAGTCTGTCATCTCGGAACCTAGAAGTCTGTCATCTCGGAACCTAGAA
>NW_019942646.1:0-46083 GCF_002910315.2 Salvelinus sp. IW2-2015
GAACACTACAAAGACAAAATAAGTCTACTAACCAAATGGCACCCTATTAGTGCACTACTACTTTCCCTAAATAGTGCCCACTACTTGAACCAGGTCCCGATTAGGCTTCTGGTCAGAAGTTGTGCACTTAGGGTGCGAGTTGTGGACGTATCCAGGTTGAACCTCTCTTATCTGTGAAGTCGGCCCCCAGGAACTTTCTGTGTACTGTGTGAACTAATGTGAAATCTGCATGTAAACAGATGGATATATGGGCTGCCACCAGCGGGACCATTCATCAGATCTGTGCTGTTTCCCTTTTCTCCAGCACCAAACATACTGTTGATCATTTTATACACACCAGATACTGATGAAGGACATTGCTCACTTAGGCTTGCAGGCCCAAAATGGCATCCCCAAAATAGCACTTGTTACCCTCTATAGGCACTGCTTTTTGACCTGAGCCCTGGTCAAAAGAGCTGATCTTTTACTGTAGAGAATAGATACCATTTGGGGACATACTGTAGATGGTGAAGATAGTGCACTTTTGGCGACAGCGCTGTTCAGAACGTTGATCTGTGCGTGGTGCCCGTTCTACTCTCCCCTGGTCTTGTTCTCCCTATTATACCAGTTATAGTGTACAAGACATTAGTTTCCCGGTACAAGCACTGGGTACTCATCATTTCTGAAGGATGAGTGTCTCTAAAAGCTAATACGTGATACCTTTTTTCCTGTTTCTCTGCTCTCCATCAGTGATGGCCTCTACTGTAGCCAGCTCTGCTCCAGCTCCCCACAGCAGCACTGAGCATTAAGAACAGCCATAGAACCCCCTTCCCCTGCCTTCTGCCAAAGCCAGACATGAGAGACCACACAGGCACATGGTACAGCGTGGACGCACCTTCTCATTTCTACGGATACAAATTGGCCCAGACAGCGTCCCTGCCCTCTTTAACTTCATCCGCCACGCGCACCTTTGCTGAGAAAACAGCGCCCGTCCGCCGCCTACGACACTGATTGCCACCGTAAAATCCCAGCAAGCAGAGAACCCAGAGCCTGCCGTGTTGGCTTCCACTGAACGGTATGAACAGGCAGGCAGGACAGGGGGCCTGCGTCTTCCAGGCAGCAGAGCAGGCAGGCACTACTGGCCGAAGCTACCCCGGAGCGTGACAATGAGAGCGGCGCGTCTACACTACTTTGGGGAAAGGAACAAAGGAGAAGAAGCTGCAGCCGGAACCTAGGGGAACAGCCTAAGCACAGCCCCTGGTGAGATTCCTCGCCCACGGATAGCGGAGTGAGTCCCCCCCCCCCCTTATCTCCTCTCTCTTTGAGACTCCCTCACCCCCCCTCACCCCAACCTTCCCTCCCTTTTTCTTTCTTCCGGGCCTTCGGCGTTGCTGTAAAGCCGAGCCCTCGTGTGCACTGCGCCCAACCGCTACGGGTGTTTCTTCTGTCTCCCCAATGCCTTCCTTCCCAGGGCTGTAGAACGAAACACTGAGTCTTCTCCACCACTGTGATATGATCGGATATGAGGTCTGTGCTCCACAATGCATCCTGTTCTTACAGTTTCCCTATGGTCCATTGGTTCACAAAGTAAGTGCACGTATATAGGCGAATAGGTTGCTTTATGCTGTGATTATGAAGGGAATAATGTACGCTGCCGGCCCTTCTGCGGCTGTAGCTTGTTTACATTTGCGATGTGAATCCAATGTTTAAAGAGAGACGTCGTCATTTCCACTTGATTCAGTCCATCCTCCACCACCAAGCATCTTCTACCACACACATACAGGACACATCTGCAGCCCTATGGCCTGTCAAAAAGTAGTGGACTAAATAGGGATCAAATCAAATATTATTATTAGCCTTCCTTACATAGCTGATATCTCAAAGTGCTGTACAGAACCCAGCCTAAAACCCCAAACAGGAAGCAATGCAGGCTGTAGAAGCACGGGCAAGGAAAAACTCCCTAGAAAGGCCACACTCATGAGAAACCTAGAGAGGAAACCCAGCTCTGAGTGTGGCCAGTGCTCTTCTGGCCCTTGTGCCGGTGGAGATTATAACACAATGGTGTCGATTGGGATGCAGCCAGACGCATGTAAAACAGAGCACAGACGCTGGAGCAGAGTAGCTTACGTACGTGATGCTTGAGAGTGTAACACAACACCACACTTGTAAACAGTTCCGGGCGCCGTACTGCAACACACACACTGCGGTGAGGGAGCCTCTGGACATGTGATATGGATATGTGCACACTGTCAGGGCAATCGCTCACTCTGCAGATGTGTGTTGCAGTGCACAGAGGCTGAGCTGCTTTTAACACGAATGTCCTGTGTTGATATAAATACATAAACAACTGGATGGTTAGTAAGAAAGTGCACGCGTCTCAAATTGTGCATTTCCTATCCCCAGTTTTAGAGCACTACTTTATGATTAGGACCAATAGTATAGGTAGTAGGTAACGACCAGATGCCAGACAATGTTTCAAATTATCAATGTTTAATGATCCACACAGGGGCAGGCGAATAGGCAGGTCAAGGCAGGCAGGGGTCAGTAAACCAGCAGGGGGGGGCAAAGGTACAGGTCCGTAAGGCAGGTCAGGTAGCAGAGGTCAATAACCAGAGGTGGGCAAAGGTACAGGTCGCGGTAGATGCTCAGGTAGCGCAGAGGTCAATAAACCAGAGGTGGGGCAAAGGTACAGGTCGGTAGGCAGCTCAGGGTCGGCGAGGTCAACTAATCCAAGGTGGGACAAAGGTACAGGCAGTAGGCAGGGCTTCAAGGGTCAGCATTAAGTGTCAGGCAGGATGCTCAGACCTTGTCAGGACAGGCAAGGTCGTCAAAACCAGGAGGGCGAGAAAAAGAGAGATGGGAAAAGCAGTTGACTTGGACAAGACAAGAGAACTGACAACCAGACAAACAGCAGAACACAGGTTATTAATACACAGGATAATGGGGAAGATGGCCGACACCTGGGGGGGTAGGAGACGAGCAAAAAGAGGTGCAAAAATTGATCAGGTCTGACTGATATATTGCCGTTTTAGTCATATCACTGAAATAACGAACATTTTGCCGATAACCTATGTCATTACTTTAGGGTTTTGTTTTATTTTTTCATGACATATTATTGTCATGAGTTATAATCCAAAACCATTATTTGCTATTATCACGTATACTGAATGTGATGAACACGTATCCCTGCTACTCTGTCATACTGTTGATGTCCTAACCTAAAATAAAGCCAGGTTGCAACTTTGGGAAGCGAACACTTTACTCATTAACAACAGGCTCAGCCACTCTGCCTGCGGCCATGCGCACTGAGTAGCATAGTATGAATGTGGTGACTGTTACGATTAATTCAGGTACATCACTCACCTGAAGGGACACTCTATTTTTTAGTTTGATTATTTATTTTTTACACATTAAATTAAGTCCTATTTTGGATCCTCTAGCATGGATTAAATGGCTAAGGAATACAGACATGAAGTTAGATCTGTCCCGTGGCAAGATAATACAGTTAATGTCTTTATTATCCTCGTGGGTAAATTTTTGATTGCGGCTCTGTGCCCAAAACACTAGACAAGGACACATTACAGACAATTAAACAGCGTAGACAAAAAATCATAACCAATCAATGGACCGACCATATTATACACTATACACATGAGCAACAATCTGTCATCTACTATTCAACTGTAGGCCGAGCCCGCTGGTGATGCTTGGGTTAAACATTCAGGAGCCTTACCGGCCGCTGGGACAAAGGGATCGTTTAGGTTATTTATGTTGGGGCCCGTTGGATGCCTGCCCGGTAACATTGTTCCGAGGGCCGTACATCAAACTCTGGTAAAGAAGATGTCTGGGCCAGCGGGTACCTTGTTTGTGTGATCACGTATCACGGTTAACCTGGCACTTATATACAGAGAGTAAGTTACGTTTTTCTGCTCAAGCCGGGCCAGGGGCAGGCCCAAGTGCATTTATCAGGCCTTGATCAGGCCGTGATTTGATTACCCAAACTTAATCAAATTCATCCAATTTTATTTATTCGCATGTGCCACAATACAACATGTGTAGATTTAACAGGAAATGTCTTGCTTACAAACCATTTCCCAACGAATGCAGAGTTTAAAATTAATAATACTAAAAAAGTAAAATATGTAACTAACACAAGAGGAATAAAATTACAATACCACAAGAAGGAGCTATATCAGGAAGTACCAGTATCCAGATCAAATGGGAGCTATATACAGGACAGTACCAGTACCAGATCAAATGTGGAGCTTATCAGGGTATCAGTACCAGCATCAATTGAGCATATTACAGGGAGTACCAGTTACCAGATACTGTGCTATTACAGGGAGTACAGTACAGATCACTTGTGGCGAGCTATATACGGAAGTACCAGACCAGATCAATGTGGAGCTATATCAGGAATCCAGTACCCAGATCAATGTGGAGCTATACAGGAAGTACCAGATTCAATGTGGAGCTATATACAGGAGCAGTACCATACCAGCATCAATGTGGAGGCATATATACAGAGAGTACCAGTACCGAATCAATTGAGAGCTATTATACAGGAGTACCAGATCAAGTGGAGCTATATCAGGGAGTACCAGTACCAGATCAATGTGGAGCTATATACAGGAAGTTACTATCAATGTGGACTATATACAGGGTAAGTACCTGACCAAATCAAATGTTGGAGCTATATACAGGGATAGTCCAGTTACCAGATCCCAATGTGGAGCTATATACCAGGGCAGATACCAAACGTACGCAGATCATGTGGAGGTATTATACCAGGAATTACAGCACCAGCATCAATGTGGAGCCTATATACAGGCGAGTACCCAGTACACAGTCACTGTGGAGCGATAATACGGAATACCAGTACCAGATCAATGTGGCGCTATTACAGGGTCAGAGACCAGATCAATGTGGAGAGGCTATATACAGGAAATACCAGATTCCATGTGCTACATTACAGGGGGAGTCCGGATACCGTACCAGCATCAAACTGTGCGAGTATATACAGGAATACCAGTACCAGATCACAGTGGGCTATACTACAGGAAGTTACCAGATCATGGAGTACTATTACAGGGACTACCTCAGTACCAGCACTGTGGAGCTATATACAGGAAGTCCATAGACCAGAAGTTCATTGTGGGCTATATACAGGGCAAGACGCAGATCAATTGTGGAGCTATATACAGTGAAGACCTTAGTACCAGATCCACTGTGGAGCTCAATACAGGATAGTACAGGATCAAAAATTCACTGTGGAGTATGATACAGGACTACGATACCAGTACCAAGACACTGCTGGACTATATACAGGAGTACAGATCACTTGTGATATATACAGAAGTACCAGTACCAATCTACTGTGGACTATATACAGGGAGTACCAGATCACTGTGGTAGTAATATACAGGAAGTACCAGTACCAGATCAATTGTGGAGCTATATTACAGGATAGTCACCAGTACGCAAGATCACTGTTGGAGCATATACAGGGAGTACCAGATCACTGTGGAGCTTATATACAGGAAGTACCAAGTACATTTCACGTGGGGCTATATACAGGGACCCATACCAGGACCAGACAATGTGGAGCTATTATACAGGGATAGTACCACAGTACCAGATCAATGTGGAGCTATATAACAGGACGTACCAGTACCGTCACTGTGGAGCTATAGACAGGATAGGGTACCAGTCCAGTCCAATGTGGCCGCTATATACAGGGCACATCCAGTTTCAATGTGAGCTATATAGGAGTACCAGACACAAGTCATGTGGACTATATACAGGAAGAAGTACCCAGTACCAGAATCATGCTTGAGCTATTACAGGGAGTTCACCCCAACTCTCAATTGAGACTATAGTACAGGGAGTACCACCATACCAATCACTGTTGGAGCTATACTACAGAAGCTACCAACCTAGTACCAGATCACTGTGGATTCATATATACAGGAACCAAGTACCCAGTACCCAGATCAATGTGAGAAGCTATATACAGGGTATACCAGATCAATGTTGGAAGCTATATACAGGAAGTCACCAGATCACTGTGGAGATATATTAACAGGGACCACACCTCTAGTACCAGTACCAGCATCACTGTGCAGGCTAAGATACAGGACCGTACCAGTACCAGATCACAGTGGAGCTACCTTACAGAAGTACCAGATCACTTGGGGAGCTATATTAAGGAGTACCATAGTACCTAGATCACTTGGAGCTATATACAGGGAATACCCTCGGTAACCCAGATCACATTGGAGCTATAACAGGAGAGTACCAGTACAGTCACTGTGGAGCTAATACAGGGAGTACCAGATCCAATGTAGGAGCCTAATATTAACAGAAGTACCAGCTTACCAGATCACTGTGGAAGCTATATACAGGGGTACCAGATCACATGTGGAAGCGATTACGGCGGACGTACCAGTATACCAGATCACTGGCTGGAGCTAATACAGGGCGCAGAGTACGCAAGATCATTGGAGCCTAGGGCCTACAGGCGAGTGACGCAGTGCCAAATTCCGGGATGTGAGGGTATACAGGACGGTGGTGGCCCCAGTACCCTCAGCATCACTGTGGACGCTATAATTCAGGAGTACCCAGTCACTAGTGGGAGCTAATCACTTTACAGGGTAAGTACCAGATTCACTGTGAGCTATATACAGAAGTACCAGTACCAGAGCACGGTGGTAGCGGTGGTAGATACGGGAGTACCAGTACCAGATCAATGTGGAGCCTATATACAGGGGGTAGTACAGTACCAGATCAATGTGGAGCGTAAGTGACGATTAGAACCCAGTACCGATCACTGGGGAAAGCTGTACTAACAGCAGTATCCAGATCCTGAGCAAGCTATGATTACAGGCTTAAAGTCAGATCACTGTGAGCTATATACCAGAGAAGTCACCAGTACCAGATCACTGTGGAGGCTAGTAGACAGGACCACAGTTACCATTAAGGGATCAATGTGGAGCTATAATAAGGAAGTAACCTTAGTACCAAGATCACTGTGCTTAACAGGGAGTAATGCGCGGGTTGCCAATGGTGGGAGCTATAGACAGGCGACCGGGGGGCGGCGCCGCGGGAGTACCAGTTACCAGCTCACTGTGGAGCTAATTATACAGGGAGGAGACAGTACCAGTACTCAGATCACTGATGAGACTGCTTATCATACCAGGCAATCACCGAGTACCAAGATCAATTGGCTTATATACAGGACGTCCAGTACCCAGTATTCAATGTGAGTATTACAGGAGGGGGGAGTACCCGGGAGTACCAGATCACTGTGGAGCTATTAACAGGGATACCTTACTAGATCACTGCTGGAGCATATAACAGGGTACACAATACCAGTACCAGATCAAATGTGGAAGCTATAAGTACAGGGGTATCCAAGTACCAGATCAATGTGGAGCTATAATACAGGAAGACCGTACCAGATCACTGGAAGCCTATATACAGGGACAGTACCAGTACCAGATCAGTGGCGCCTATATACAGGACCAGTACCTAGTACCAGCATCACTGTGAGCCTTATATACAGGCAGTACCAGTACCAAGATCTCTGCCTGGAGCATTATACGGACAGTGGTACCCAGTCCAGATTCACTGTGGAGCTAATATAACAGGCGCCAGTACCAGATCACTGTGGAGTTATAGTACAGGATGATACACTATGTACCAGATCACTGTGGAGCTATATACAGGGCAGTACCAGATTCCAATGTGGAGACTATATACAGACAGTTACCAGTGCCAAATCCAATTGTGAGCTATATACAGGACAAGTACCAGTACCAGATCACTGCTGGAAGCATTAACAGGGGAGTACCAGGATCATGCTTGGCGCTATATTACCAGGGTACCCAGATCACTTGTGGAGCTATACAGGACAGTACCAGACCAGATCACTGTGGAGCTATATACAGATACCAGTACCAGATCAATGTGGAGCTAATACAGGAATACAGTTACCAGATCACTGTGGAGCTATATACAGGGAGTACCAGCATCCCCAAATGTGAGCTATTAAGGAGTACCAGTCCTGTGAGCTATATACCAGGAAGTAACCCAAAACAGTACCAGATCAGCTGTGGAGCTATATACAGGAGACCAGTACCAGAATCAATGTGAGCTATATAACAGGACAGTCACATACAGTCACCAGATCACTGTTGCGAGCCTAATATACAGGAAGCACCAGATCAATGTTGTGAGTATATAACAGGACCAGTTCACCAGATTCCAATGTGGAGCTATTTATTAAGGGTCAAAGTACATATCAGATCAATGTGAGCTATAGTACGAGGTCTAAGTACCAGTTTACCAGACATCACTGTGGGCTAATATACAGGGTCAGTACCAGTACCAAGGATCCAATGTGGAGTATATACAAGGGACAGTAACCCGTTTATACCAGATCACTGTGGACTATCTACAGGGAGTACCACAGTACTAGATCACTAGTCGAGCTACATATAACAGGGACCTCCTAGTACCCGTACCAGATCATGTGGCGCTATATAAAGGGTTACAAAAGATTTACTGTACAGAATCAATGTGGAAGCATATACAGAAAACCCTAACGTAACCAGATCACTGTGGAGCTATATACAGGGAAGTACCCACAGTACCCAGGATCAATGTGCAGATTACTTAAGGGCGTACCGTACCAGACTCACTGTGGAGCTATCATACCAGGAGTTACAAGTTACCAGATCTCACTGCTTGGAGCCCTACTATACAGGGAGTACCAGTACCCGCATCACTGGAGCTATAACAGGGCAGTACCAGTTACCAGCCATCACATGCTGAGAGCTATATTACAGCACGGCAGACACAAGGTACCAGTCCAGATCAATGTGCAGAGGTACGAGGTAATTGAGGTACGATATGTACATTGAGGGCAGGGTTAAAAGTGACTTTGATCCAGGAAAGATAATAAATAGGTATTTGAGTAGACTTACAGTTAAGTCGGAAGCTTTTTACATACACAAATTTTTGTTAATCAAACAAAAGTGTCTTCGCAGTCGGTCTTTAGTTACATTACTGCGTGCATGACACAAGTATTTTATCAACAATTGTTACAGACAGATCTTCATTTCATGTTATCATTCACTGATCACAATTCACAGTGGGTCAGAAGTTTAATACACTAAGCTCTGACTGTGCCTTTTAAACAGCTTGGAAAAATTCCAGAAGTTATGTCATGGCTTCGAGAGCTTCCGAATAGGCTAATTGACATAATGTGTAGTTCAATTGGAGGATTACCTCGTGGAATGTATTTCAAGGCTACCTCTCAAACTCTAGTGCCTCTCTTGCTTGAGCATCATTGGGGCAAATCAAAGAAAATCAGCCAAAGACCTCAGGCAACAAAACAGTAATAGACCTCCACAAAGTCTGGTTCATCCTTAGGAGCAAATTCCAAATGCTTGAGCTACCACGTATCACTGTACAAACAATAGGTTGCAATGTATTAACCCATGGACCATGCAGCCTATCATACCGTCGGAAGGAGATGGCAGTTCTGTCTCCTAGAGATTGAACGTTACTTTGGTGGGAAAAATGCAAATTCCATCCCAGAACTAACAGCAAAGGAGACCTTGTGAAGATCTTGCGAGGAAACAGGTACAAAAAGTATCTATATCCACAGTTTACAAACCGACTGTCCTCTTCATGACAGTAACCTGACAAAGGCCGACTCAGCAAGGCATGAAAGCCACTGCTCCACAAACCACGCCGAATAAAAAGCCAGACTACGGTTCTGCAAACTGCACATCGGGACATAAGATCTGTCCGTTTGAGAATGTCCTCTGGGTTGATGAAACAAAAATAGAAACTGTTTGGCCCATATGACCAGTTGTTATGTTTGGAGGAAAAAGAAGGGGGTTGCAAAGCCGAAGAACACCATCCCACACCGTGAAGCACGGGGTTGTGCGCATCATGTTTGTGGGGTGCTTTGCTGTAGGACGGACTTGAGTGCACGCCACAAAATAGCATGATATCATGAGTAGGAAAATATGTGGATACTATTGAAGCAACATCAAGCGACATCGTCAGGAAGTTAACAGCTTGGGGTCGCAAAACTGGGTCTGTCCAGAATGACAATCGACCCCAAGACTCATACTTCTAAAGTTGGAGGCAAAATGTTCTTTAAGGACAACAAAGTCAAGGTATTGGACGGGCAGACAAAGGCCCTGACTCAATCCTATACGAAACATTTTGGTGAGACAGACAACTGAAATAAAAGCAGTGGGCGAGCAAGCGCAGGTCCTACAAAACTGACTCAATTACACCAATGCTTGTCAGGAGGTAATGGGCCTAAAATTCTACTCAAACTTATTGTGGGGAAGGCTTGCGGAAGGGCGAGCCCGAAACGTTTGCCCAAGTTAAACAATTGTTATCCACAATTGCTCTTACTAAGATTAAGCATGTCAGAGAATTGTTCGAAAAACTGAGTTTAAATGTTTGGCTAAGGTGTGTAAATGTCGACTCAACTTGTTATATGTTGTGGATATTTACAGGGGCAGAACACGCTTATTTTACACCTGGGCCGATTTTTGGAAGTTGTTCCTATTACAAAGCATGTAGAGGGTCCTGATAATTTCTTTTATCATAGGTACACTTAACCTTTGTGGAGAGACGGAATCTGAATAACCCAAAATCCCAGAAATTATCCAATGTGGTATAATATTCTTAGATAGTGCAAGTATAATAGATCAGGATGTAAATTACAGGATGGACATGACTTACTTTCAGCGATGGTAAGCAGACGTCTAGCATAAGTACACTCACTTAATTATATAGCCAACATCCAGAAAACGAACGACGAAATCCGTAGTGAGTATTGTTCCGTTGAAGCTCAACTGAAGACAAGAGGACTATGAGATGTGATAAGACACACTATAACAACATGCAAGAACTTTTAACCTGCGATTGGCCCCGTGTTAAGTTATTGGAGATCGCGACAGGCTCTTTCGACCACTATCGGACCGTGCGTAGCATTAGAGGCAACTTTGCTCCCTAAATCTCCCTGAGCTTAACAATCCGACATACCTTCTCCAGATCCTTCAGGTTTGGGGCTCGGTCGCTGGGCAATACGGCCCACCGTTCAGCTCGCCTCCAAGATTTTCTATTGGGTTTCAGGTCGGAGAACTGGCTATAAGGCCACTCCAAGGACCTTGAGGATGCCTTCTTACGGAGCACTCCTTAGTATGCCTGGCTGTGTGTTTTCGGGTCGTTGTCATGCTGGAAGATCCACCACGACCCATCTTAATGCTCTTAAACTGACGGGGAAGGACGGTTTTTGGCCAAAGATCTCGCGATACTGGCGCCCACATCCATCCTCCCCTTCAAATACGGTGCAGTCGTATCCTGGTCCACCTTTGCAGAAAAGCATCCCCAAAGAATTATGTTTCCACCCTCCATGCCTTCACGGTTGGGGAGGTGTTCTTTGGTGTACTCAACATTCTTCCTTCATCCTACAATACGGCGGCAGTGGAGTTTATGGCCAGCTCTATTTTTGTCTTCATCAGACAGCATGACCTTCTCCCATTCCTCTCTGCGATTCCATCCAGCATGCGTCATTTGGCAACTTCAGAACGGGCCTGGGACATGCGCTTGGCTTGAGCAGGCGGGACCTTGCCGTGCGCTGAGGATTCAACCTGTGAGAACGAGCGTTAGTGTGTTACTAATTGGTTTCTTTGAGACTGTGTCCCAGCTCTCTGCATGTCATTGAACCAGGTCCTGCCGTGTAGTTCTGCGGCTGAATCCCTCACCTTCCTTAATGATCATTGATTGGGCCCCACGGAGGAGAGCATCTTGCATTGGAAGCCCCAGAGCTGATGAGCTGTTACCGTTCATCTTGAACATTCCTTCCATATTTTAATAATTGCGGCCAACAGTTGTGCCTTCTCACCAAGCTGCTTGCCCATGCCTTAGCCCCATCCCAGCCTTGTGCAGGTCTACACATTTTATCCCGGATGCTCATTACACAGCTCTCTGGTCTTGAGCCATTGTGGGAAGATTGAGAGTGCTGTTTGATGTGTGGTGTTGTGTCAGGTGTCTTTTATAAGTAACAATGTTCAAACAGGCTGCAGTTATACCAGGTGAATGAGTGGAGAAACAGGAGGGCTTCTAAAAGAAAAACTACAGGTCTGTCGAGAGCCGGAGATTCTTTACTGGTTGTAGGTGATCAAATACTAATGTCACGCAATAAAAAGCAAATTAATTACTTAAAAATCATAACAATGTGTATTTTCTGGATTTTTGTTTATAGATTCCGTCTCTCACAGTTGACAGATGATACCTATGATAAAAAATTTAACAACCTCTACATGCTTTGTAAGTAGGAAACTTCAAAATCGCAGTGTATCAAATACTTGTTCTCCCCACTTGTCTAGTGAGTTGTGTATAATAGTGTACTGTATATATATAGTCTAATGAGTGTTGTATATATTGTGTCAATATGTTATATATAGTCTAATGAGGTGTGTATATGACATGTCTTAATATATTAGTCTAAAGAGTGTGTATATAATGTGTATATATAGTCTAGTGAGTGTGTATTATAATGTGTATATATAGTCTAGTGAGTGTGTATTATAGTGTTATATATAGTCTATGAGTGTGTATTGTGTGTATATATAGTCTAGGGAGTGTGTATATGAATGTGTATATACTATCTGTAGTGAGTGTGTAATAATGTGTTATATATAGTCTAGTGAATGTGTATATAGCATGTGCTAATAGATAGTCTAGCTGAGCTGTTATATTATGTGTATTATATCTAGTGAGTGGTAGTGTGATTACTAGGGTTATGTGTGTAGATAATATGTCTAGTGAGTGTGTTATATAATCGTTGTCTATAGTAGTGTAGTTGAGTGATGATATTCATGGGGTGTATCATATAGATCTAAGTGAAGTGCTGGCTATTATGATGTGTTATCATAGTCTAGTGATGTATATCGTAATGTGTATATATAGTCTATGCGCGTGTCCATGTATAGTGTTAATATTATAGGATCTAGTGAGTGTGTATATCGGTGTTGTATATATAGTTTAGTGAGTTGTAATAGTGTTATATATAGTCTTAGTGAGTGTGCTATATAATGTGTATATGATAGTCTAGTGAGTCGTGATATTGATGTGTATATATAGTCTAGTGAGTGTGTTAGGTTGATTATATCATGAGTGTGTATATAGTAGTTTGTATAATAGTGGAGTGTCATGGATCGTGTATATTATGTCTAGTTGTGTGCATGGCTGGATATATAGCAGTGTAGTGAGTGTACATGGTTGTATAATTAGTCTAGTGAGTGTGTAATATAATGTTGCATATATAGTCTGTAGAGTGTATTAATGTGTTACTCATAGTCTTAGTGAGTGTGTATAATGGTGGTATATACTGTCTAGTGAGTGTGTATTAGTGCGTAGTATTAGATAGTACTGCAGGTTGTCATGTGATAACTGTACATGTGTGTATTGTATATATAGTCTAGTGAGAATATTGCTGTATATATCTTGATGTTAGTGTGTATTATAGTCTAGTGAGTGTGTACATGGTGTGTATTATATCTTAGTCTGTTGGTGATATGTAGTGAGTGTGTACTCGACTGTCGTCACTATTATAATAGTCTAGTGAACCTGTGATATCCAAAGTAAATGTGTGATATATCAGTCTAGTGAGTGTGTACCATATATGTAAATGTGACTGTGTATATATAGTCTAGTGAGTGTGTATATAGTGTGTATATATAGTGTAGTGAGTGTGTACATGGTGTGTATATATAGTCTAGTGAGTGTGTATATAATGTGTATATATAGTCTAGTGAGTCTATATAGTGTGTATATATAGTCTAGTGAGTGTGTATATGATGTGTTTGTATAGTCTAGTGAGTGTGTACATGGTGTGTATATATAGTCTAGTGAGTCTGTATATAGTGTGTATATATAGTCTAGTGAGTGTGTATATGATGTGTATGTATAGTGAGTGTGCGTAGTGTCAGTGCAGATAGTTTGGGTACCATTAATTGACTATTTAGCAGTCTGGCTATTTAGCAGTCTGGCTATGGCTTATGTCCTGGGGGTAGAAGGAGCCTGTTGGTCTGAGAGCGATACTCCGGTACCGTTTGCCAGACGATAACAGAGTGAGCAGTTTATGGCTTGGGTGGCTAGAGTCTTTGGGAATTTTTGGGCCTTCCTCTGACACCGCTCGGTATAGAGGTCCTGGATGGCAGGGAGTTCGTCTCCAGTGATGTATTGGGCTGTCCGCACCACCCTCTGTAGAGCTTTGCGGTCAAGGACGGTGCAATTGCCATACAAAGCGGTGATGCAGCCAGTCAAGATGCTCTCGATGGTGCAGCTGTACAACTTTCTGAGGATCTGAGGGCCCATGCCAAATCTTTTCAGCCTTTTGAGGGGGAAGAGACACTGCCGTGCCCTCTTCACGACTTTGTGGGTGTATGTGGACCAGGTTAAGTCCTTAGCGATGTGGACACCAAAGAACTTGAAGCTCTCGACCCCTCCACAACAGCCCTGTCGATGTGGATGGGGGTGTGTTCTCCCCTCTTTCTCCTATAGTCTACGATCATCAGTCGTGGGTGAACAGGAAGCACAGAAGGGGACTAAGCACACATCCCTGAGGGGCCCCCGTGTTGAGGATCAGCGTGGCGGAGGTGGTGTTGCCTACCCTCATCACCTGGGGCCGGCCCGTCAGGAAGTCCAGAATCCAGTTGCAGAGGGAAGTTTTCAGTCCCAGGTTTCCCAAGCTTAGTGATGAGCTTGGAGGGGGCTATGGTGTTGAACGCTGAGCTTTAGTCAATGAACAGCTTTCTCATGTAGTTATTTTCCTCTTGTCCATGTGGAAGAGGGCAGTGTGAAGTGCAATTGAGATTGCGTCATCTGTGGATCTGTTGGGGCGGTATGGAAACTGGGTGTGGGTCCAGGGTGTCTGGGATGATGGTGTTGATGTGTGTCATGAACAGCCTTTCAAAGCACTTCAAATGGCACCCTATTCCCTACATAGTGCACTACTTTTGACCAGAGAGCCCTATGGACCCCGGTGAAAAGTAGGGCACTATATAGGGAACGAACGCCCAGCTTTCTGAATTAAGGTCAGCGTGTGTTATAATATGCAGATCATATTGCAGCAGCCGCACAATTTCACGGCATCTTCAAGGGAGTTGGGAGCCGCTGACTCAAGCACTTCCGTCAGATATATGTGTGTTGCCTGACTCCGCCCTCTTGGATTGGAGATGGAGATATTGATTCCTAGGCTACGTCCCAAATCGTACCTTATTCCCTGTAGTAGTGCACTATTTATGGAACAGGATGCCATTTAGGATGTAACCCTCTTCTTCACTCCTAAAGCCAAAACATCAGCTTGGAGGCTAGCCAGACATACCAGCATTTAAAATGTCACAGTTATCAATATCTCTCAGATCGTATAAAACCACGGCGGGCTGGTCAGCATTGTGTCATCACAGTTAAACAGAGTATTGAGCCCAGGTATGGTTCCATAAGAGACCGTTCCAGATAAAGCTCATTCATGATTATTTTGTCTTCTCTCTCTTTGATCTTGTTTTGTGGGAGCCAGAAGTTGCATCTGAGATTCCGTTTTTAGAATGTCTTCCAATTGGCTCCATATTACCTATATAGTGCACTACCTTTGACCAGGGCCTACTGCACTACAGAGGGAGTAGGGTGCCAATTGGGATGCAACTATAGACTGGCAGGTCATGGAAAGGTCAGCAGACTTTATCATTACAAATATAAGGGAGGTTAACTGAATTATGTTGGTATTACAAGCTTATAAATCTATGAACGGAAATGCTTCAAGAGTTTTGTTATTTTTGGTGTTATGTGCAAAAACCATGTTAATCCTATATCCAGGTTACAGCCTACATGTTCACTCTTAATAATATTTGTAGATTTTCCTATGTAAGACATGGGTTCAAATATAACATTTTTCATATTAATGAAGGTACAGTATTATAACTGCAGTACCTTAACACTTCATGGTTCTTTCTTTCTCTCTTTCTCTTTCTTCTTTTTTCTTTTCTATTTTCATTATATGATGATCACCAACCAATTGTGCTTTGTTGTCTTTCCAGGTTCTATGACGCTCCCAGCTTAACCTATTCTGAGCAGATCGAGAGAAGAGAGCAGTTGGACGAGAGGGATGTCTCCTACTGGAGGAGGAGAGGCCAGGACTTCAGTGTCCTCCTGGATTACGCCGATGGCCGGGAGCTGAGAGCGTCCGCTAGCTTTCTGAAGGCCTCTGAGGTGGCATGGAGGCCACAGGCCCTGATAGCAGAGGACCACAGGGGGGAGAGGGAGAAGCAGCAACAGAAGCAGCTATGGGATGACACCCCCATCTCCTGGCTGAGGGAAGCTGACGCGGCTCCTGGACAGCTGAGGGTATTGACTGGGGTGACTGGGGAGCGGAAGTGCCAGAGCCTGGGCACAGAGGAGTGGAAGCCTGCAGTGGGGCTGGGGAGGCAGCTGTCGGATGGGGAGGGCGAGAGGTGGGCTCAGGACCGGCAACACCGCCTGAGGACTCCAGAGAGCGCTGGTTCTATCCTTCCCAGAACCAGAGGGAAGTCCCAGTCCCTCCCCAGAGTGCTGTCGCCTGATGGAGCTACTGAACACACAGACACACAGTCCAGTTTGGTCAGTGTCCAGCTTCGACCGGGCCAGGTTGATAGACAGAGAGTGAACAGCACCGTCTTTTCCGGGCCTTATAGTAGGTATTACCACAGCGCCGCAGTCGGCCGGGACCGGTGGGCCAGAAACAGTTGGCAAAGRGGCGGTCATGTTGCACTTTTACCAAAGCCCAGGTTCAGCAGGCCTGTCAAGCCTCCGTCGTACGAGATACACCAGCAGACTAGGGGTAGCCAGGAGATGCTTTCTGTAGCTGTAGTAGATGAACAGGGTGGGTCCAAACAACAGAAGGACAACAGGCCTATCTATCATCCAAGGGGTGGAGAACTGCAGAGACAAGACTATTTCGCACAACACTCCGCAATCTTTGGCATGGAGCCCCCCGGTTACATCCCGCCCCCGTCTTATAAGAGAGCCCCTCCCCCAATCAGGGGAGGCCTAATCAACCGCAATGAAGTGGTGAACTATAAGTGGAGGGGGGAGATGCAGATACAGATGCAGATGCCTGTGAGCTCAGAGGCGGGAAGGTGGTTTTCCAGACAGACAGGAGGGTCGTGGCTGGAACACTATGGGGATCGAGGTATACCCTACAGGAAACAGGTTAACCCTAACCCAAATCTTAACCCTGGATACACCGAGGAACATCTGGGGCATGTTCACTATTTACCCTTTGATGATCCGCGAGTGAGACACATCTCAGGAGGGCCTGGCGGAAATTCTCTCACTGACTCGGACAAGCTTATCCGAAACATCAACAAAGAGATTCCCTGCGCTAAGGTTTTAGGACAATCCACACATGATAGTGCCTTTTCCCCCCCACATGGGCTATCTCTCAATACCGACAGCCGCAAGACATCTGTCAATGACAACGACGGTAGTAGTACTAGATGGTGCCACAGGGGTTTAATAAACAAAGGAAGTGTAGACAGTGTAGCTCCTGACCAGAGCTGTGGTAACTATCCAACCGCTTTTCAGGTTAGACCGCCCCCTCAGCAGATCAGGCTTGTGGACCAAGGTGTGTCAGAAACTGTGACTCAAGTGAAAAAGAAAGAGCCTGACTCCTCAGAGAAAGAGAAACCAAGAAAGCCTGACTCCTCAGAGAAAGAGAAACCAAGAAAGCCTGACTCCTCAGAGAAAGCAGAGAAAGTAGAGAAAAAGAGCGTAAAAAAGAAACTTAGCGAAACAATATTCTGTTTGGTGTCTGTTCCCATCCCCCCAACGCCGGGCAGTACGTCCCATGATCAAAACAACAATGATGAGAAGCCGCCAAGCCCAGTCCGGCCACCAAGCCCAGTGGACAGTCCGAGCGAGAACAAAACTGGCCACTTAACAAACCAAAGTTTCCAAAGCACATCTTCAGCAGAGGCTGAGCTGCAAGCACTAACCGGTAGCATAGCAAGCAGCAGATCAAGCAGCAAAATAGTGAGAAAACTCCCCATTAAACCCCCCAAAATAAACCATCACAAGGAGCTGAAACTCTCAGGATCCTGGCCTGGGAACCAATACCGTGACCAGGAGACTCAAACTAGCCCAGAGGCCAGAAAGCGTCAGCCTCCCCCTCCTCCTCCTCCAGGTCCTGAAAACAAGGAAGCACAAGACCCTCAAGTCCCTGCCCCAGGTTCCCCCGACCCAGGCGTCACCCCAGACCCCAGCGGTGTGGGCAGCACTGCATTCAGCTATCCCATAAAAGGGGTGAAGAGCCTGAAACCATCCAGCAACAGCGCCTTTTCCAGGACGGCCACTTTCTCAATCTCCAGCCAGCTGAACAAGAGCACAGTTCAGCCGCCAGCAGCAGCGCCACCACCACCACCCTCAGGAAACACGATGGAGGCCAAACCAGCAGCGGCCTGCAGTGGGCAGGAGGGCTTCGGTCAGTTCCTGCTGAAGCCCGTCAGCAGACGGCCATGGGATGCCATTGAGGAGCTAGAGACTATCAACAAAGAGCTCCAGGATCAACAGCAACAACCACAGCAGCAGAGCAGCAAGAGGCCCAGTGTTGACCAGTGCATCGAGGACCTCAACGAGGCCTACAAAGACATCTTAGAGCTAGGCACTGCCAGCAATAACGTTCCCAACAATGGCGGCGCTGTGCAGATCCCTGAGCGGATCAAGATAAGGCTGGCGGGGGAGGCGGGGCTCAGCAAACCCAGCAGCCTTAGGCGCAGTATCGAGAGCTGGACTGTGTCCGTCGACCCAGAGTACAGGGAGGTCAAGAGCGCCTTCTCAAGACCCGCTGAAAGAAAGTCAGTGACATTCAGCAAGCAGCTAAGAGAGGAGCTCCCTGTCCCGCCACGCGATCCTACAGGATTCAGAGAATACAGGGTTGTTTCGAATTTGTCACGGAGAAGTAGCTGCAGTGGCAGGTCGGTGAAGCTAGACCTCTCTTCGCCTTCGGAGACACCACCGCCTTGTGACTTTACCGCCCCTAGTGACTTTATTGACTCTCCTAGGGATCCCAGCGAGATCAGAGACTTAAGCCCAACGACGCCAACGACGCACACGGCAGCAGAAGTCCCCTGGGCAGATAGGCAGCCGATGCAGGACGCCTCCACACTTACGAGTCCCCCTGATTATGAGGACATATGTCAGTCTTTACAAAAGACTCGAGACTCAACAGAAGTTAACAAAACTTTGACAGCCAAATCTAAACTTGGTGGTGGTAGAGGCAATACAGTGCCTCCAGGGGGCGCCGGTCTAGACTCCGAAGAGGAATGCCCCATTTGTAAAAAAGAGAGCGAGAGCCAGATGTCCAGACCAAGCCCAATGTCTCCGCTCCATGAGGAGTCAAGCCCAGACTTGTCTGATCAAAGTAGCGCCACGATCGTCGGTGACAGTGGTAGTCCACAAGGAGCTGAAACATATGAAGAACCAGCTGAGGACGAAGTAGACACACAGCTATCCTCCGACTCTTGCTCGAATCGTTCAGAGGCTCAGACTCTGTGTCAAGATTGGAGGGAGCAGCTGTCACTCACAGATGATAAGAATGTGGGTGGGAGTGCTACTGCTGAGAAGACCAATCAAAACCAAGCAACCAAGGATCTCAACAATCTATACGAAGTGAAATGTGCCGAGGGCATCCCAGAGAACGAATCCATAGAGGA
This sequence comes from Salvelinus sp. IW2-2015, assembly GCF_002910315.2. Lineage (NCBI taxonomy): Eukaryota > Metazoa > Chordata > Actinopteri > Salmoniformes > Salmonidae > Salvelinus > Salvelinus sp. IW2-2015. Next base: position 19,764 of record NW_019942646.1, read on the forward strand.
GAGGGCAGCCAGGATATTAGGGATTGATGTGCCTGCAGAGTCTTTAGTTACAGAGGAGCGGAGGGCTAGAGAGCCAGCAACAGATGAGATTGAATTAAGAGAGAGTGAACCCACTGCTGGAGAAGATCCAGAAAGAAGCAGTGCAAACGAACAGACATTACAAACACATGTGAGAGCTACAGAGTCTGGGGAACTGCGGTCTACAGCGTCTACGGTTCCTGACAGTGGGCAGGAGTTACAAGAAAACAAGCCGCCACAGGATACCCCAGAGCGCATCAGGAGTGCCAAATGGACCCAACTGGGTCGAGAAACTCCAGGTATGCTGGAGTTTCCGCCAGACAGACTACCACTTTCAGTCCCCATGAACCCCGACCAGAAGCTGTCTCACAGTCTGGAGGGAGAGAGGAGGGGCAGAGGTGCCTCACAGCACATAGAGGCCCTGCAGGACAAGCTAGCTGCCTCGCCCAGCCACCAGGTGGCGATAGAGCGGCTGGCTCGGATGAAGGTGGTGGACTCGGTGTCCCGCATGAGTCTCAGCATCAGGAGCACAGACTCTGGGGAGGTGGAGGAGGTGGACGGGGAGACGGAGGGGGAGGCCAGCGGTGGCGTTGAACAAGTGGAAGAGAGCGCTGTCCTCCCTGCTCCCTCCCAGAGTGACACAGTGGACGATAGAGAGGTCAAGCTAGAGGACGATCGAGAGGCCTCTGAAGATACAGTGTTGCAAGATGAGGAGGTGTCATCTGTCTCGGGTAGCTACTTGATGCATTTGTTTTTTCTTCATTTTATTCAAGTATTTTTTTCTGTCGAGCTGTGTTACATGTTTATTCTGAATATGAGAGTGTTTCACCAGGAATTAATAGTTTCATATTTTGTTTGTTACACATTTGTGATACTTTTTTCACTGCCAAATGTGACTACACAAATATTGTTGGTTGTGACTCTAATGAGTTATAATTTATGGCGCATGTATTTCAAGCAGTGAATTGTGGCTGTTATTATGGACTCTTCCCACAAGAGGGGGCTATTTGACCTACAATTCAAATCTACCACCACACACAACTGATATTACATTATTTTCATTCATTTTGAAGACATTTTTTATGTGTGTGAAATACATTTTGGACATGTTATGAGGACTGTCACATGAACTATAGTCTACGTCCAAAATGGAACCCTATTACTTATTTTGTGTACTAATTTTAAAGGGCTTTGGTCAAATGTAGTGCACTTGATAGGGAATAAGGTGCCATTTGGGACTCAAATTTATTCCCTCTAAATGATCTAGTGTATCCCTTCTTTCTGTGTATTCTACCAGAGGCCTGAGACCCAAGCCCAGTGGATTAAAGTGGAGAGAGACTGAGACGCCCGTCATCTTTCTCCATCTGAGGTTTAGCTCCCTCCAACACTGTGACCTGGCTGCCCACTAGAATGCCTTCATCTCATCCCAAACACAGAAACGGCCTTCTCCGACAACAGCATTGTGTACACCCTCACCCTCGGCGTCGTTGAGTGCTAAGAGTGTTCCACTGCCAAAAGGGAGGTGTTCCCCCACCTAGGGGTAGCTTCCAACTAACCCCCCTCCTCCCCTTTATCTCCCCTCAACCCATCCTCTAATTGGGGTTCTACTAGGATGCGGCCCAAATGGCACCCTACTTCCTATGTAGTGCACGACTTTTGTAACCCTACTTCCAATGTAGTGCACTACTTTTGACCAGGGCCCTTTTTGACCAGGGCCCAGAAAGTAGTGCACTACATAGGGAATAGGGTGCCATTTCGGACTGAATTCCTAGGCTTCTGGTAGTGGCTTGTCCTTTCTCCTTTCTTATTCTACCCTCCCAGATGCTTTTCATTGGCAGACATTATGCAATTCTGTCAAGCGTATAACAACTTCAAATATGTTGAAATCGAATACCGTTAGTTGACTCATCGTTAACATGCTGTATGATTCTGTTTGTTTATGGGCGAGCTGTTTAGATATAAATGTAAGTACTTACGTTTTACACAACAAGGACACATAGGGAGAATATTCATCATAAAAGCTGTTCCGTTACATTCAGTGTCGATTACACCAAAATAGTTACATTTTATTGTTATTATGGAGAGTTGAGAAGAAATATATTATATTGGACGTCAATGTCTTTGGCTCGAGAAACTGTTTTCATTTTCAGATTAATCGATCAATCGATCAGTCTATTATTCTTTTTGATACACTGTGGCCTGTCTGTCTCGTCGCTTTCCCGCACACTGTAATCATAACCCATAAAGCTCTTCAATGAAGAGTCACTCTATACCTACTTTGTGGCATAATGGTAAATCAGTGATATGTATTCTGAGGCATTGGTTCTTCTACATTATGGGGGGAAGGGAGTTGACTAGCCTGTGTGAAAGTCTGTTTGTGCTATCATGTCAACTCCTTGTCACTCATTGGCTTTCAGGGTTGGGATCAATTCCATTTCAATTCCAGTCTATTCAGAAAGTAAACAACATTTCCTAATTAAAAATGATTTCAGTGTACTTCCTGAATTGACTGGAATTGAAAAGAAATTGACCCCAACCCTGTTGGATTGACAATGAGCATTGGACTTGTCAAGAGCACAAACAAATCTAGGACCAGGCTAGGAGTTGCCATCTGTATCCATAAATGTGCATTTATAAGCTGGGTCAGGATATATAAGATCATTCTGGGTAGTCAACGTAAATGTTGTAAAAAATCTGGTGTATAGCTCGATTTCCCAGGTCGTTTCAGGAAGCAATAATGGCATGGAGTGTGGCAGTTTAAGTTGTAAACAAGAATTATATGGACAAGATAGAGCAATATTGTCATACAAACAGCTGTGGCTTAGTCAGTGGAGCTGGGAAACATTGTCAGGAATCTTGTTGTGTACGTACCCAAATGGCACCCTATTCCCTATATAGTGCACTACTTTTGACCAGAGCCCCATGAGTCATGGTCAAGAGTAGTGCACAAAATAGTCAATGGGTTGCCATTTGGGATGTAACACTTTAACAAGTCATCGTTTTAATCTTCGTTTTAAAATGTGTCAGAATTGACTGGGTGTAGGTGGGTGCTTATTTCATTGGAAATATCAGTGGCCATACTTGTGTATCATGTGAAGAGACTACGGCCATGTCTGACATGGCACTCTATTCACTATATAGTGRACTACCTTCGACCAGGGCCTATAGAGCTCTGGTAAAAAGTAGTGCAATATATAGGGAATAGGGTGCCATTTTAGACGCAGCCTACATTTCACTGAATATGTATTTTTGTTATCATTGAATTGTTAACCAGTTTGCATAATGTACAAAATAAAGTATATTTTAACTATTTTAAGAGATATTTTGTATTTAACCATTATAGTTTATTTCTGCATACTTTGATCACAAGTTGAANATATAGTGCACTACTGGGCCCTGGTCAAAGGTAGTGCACTGCATAGGGTTCAGGGTGCCATTTTGGGACTCATTCCTAGTGTTATTGTAGCAGCTTCTTCTTTATCCTTTCTTATTCTACTCTCCCGATGCTTTTCATTGGCTTATTCTACCCTCCCAATGCTTTTCATTGGCTTATTCTACCCTCCTGATGCTTTTCATTGGCTTATTCTACCCTCCTGATGCTTTTCATTGGCTTATTCTACCCTCCTGATGCTTTTCATTGGCTTATTCTACCCTCCAGATGCTTTTCATTGGCTTATTCCACCCTCCAGATGCTTTTCATTGGCTTTATTATTCTACCCTCCTGATGCTTTTCATTGGCAGACATTATGCAATTCTGTCATGCGTATAACAACCTAAAAAAAAATGTCCATAGTGAATACAGTTAGCTGACTCATCGTTCACACTCTGTGTGATTCTGTTTGTTTCTGGGCGAGCTGTTTAGATATGAATGTAAACACGTTTTACACAACAAAGTAGACATAGGAGTCAAGAGCTGTTCTGTTACATTCAGTCGATTACACCAAAATATTTACATTTGATTGTTATGGATGGAGAGAAGTGAGAAATGTATTATATTGGACATTAATGTCTTTGGCTCGAGAACTGTTTTAATTTTCAGATGAATCGATCGATCAATCCGTCAATCAATCAATTAATCAACCAATCAATCAGTCTATTATTATTTTGTTACATTGTGGCCTGTCTGTCTCATCGCTTTCCCGTACACTGTAATCATAATCCATAGATCTCTTCAATGAAGAGTGACTCTATACCTACCAGATGTCAGGGTTAGGGTCAATTCAAATTCAAGTCAGTCGTTTCAGGAAGTAAACTGAAATTCCAATCTATTTTCAATGATTTCTCAAGAAATTGAAAATGAGAAGCTATTTATTAAACACGTTTTTCCATTTATGAATGTTCACTTCCTGAATTGAGTGACTTCATTTTGAATTGGCCCAAACCCTGATGTAGTGAAATGATAAATCAGTGAAATATATTTTGTGAGGCTTTGGTTCTACGTTATGGGGGTGGGGGTTACCTAGGTGACAGTCTGTTTGTGCTGTCATGCCGACTCCTTGTCACTCATTGGCTTGACAATGTGCAATGGAATTGACAAGAGCACAAACAGATCTGGGACCAGGCGTTGCCTTCTGTATCCAGATGTGCATTTCATTATAGACTGGATCAGGTTACAAGACCACTGGGTAGGGAAATCAATGTTTTAAAATGATCTATCTGGGTGTATTTTAGCTCTATTTCCCAGGTAATTTCAGGAAGCAATAATGGTATGGAGTGGGAGTGTGCTAGTTTGAGTTGTAAACAAGAATTATATGGACATAGTAAAAAGATAAGAGCAATATTGTCGTACAAACAGCTTAGTTGCTTAGTCAGTGGAGCTGGGAACCATTGTCAGGAATCTAAATATTTCCAAGTCCCAAAATGGCACCCTATTCCCTATATAGTGCACTACATTAGACCAGAGCCCCATGGGCACTGGTTAAAAGTAGTGCACTAAATAGGGAATTGGGTGCAATTTGGGGCATAACATTTTAACGAGTCATCGTTTGAATCATCCTGTAGCTAAATGGAGATGTATCAGGGTATGCTGGTGGGCGGGTGCTTATTTCATAGAAAACATTAGTGGCCATACATGTGTATCGTGTTAAGTGACTACATTTCACTAAATATCCATTTTTGTTATCATTGAATTGTTAATCAGTTTGCATAATGTACAAAATAAAGTATATTTTAAATATTTTAAGAGATATTTTGTATTTAACCATTCTATTTTATTTCTCCACAATTTGATCACAAGTTGAAAGTACCATATTGTCTGTACAGTATCATGTCTGTACAGTACCATATTGCCTGTACAGTACCATATTGTCTGTACAGTACCATATTGCCTGTACAGTACCATATTGCCTGTACAGTACCATATTGTCTGTACAGTACCATATTGCCTGTACAGTACTATATTGTCTGTACAGTACCATATTGCCTGTACAGTACCATATTGTCTGTACAGTATCATGTCTGTACATTATCATATTGTCTGTACAGTACTATATTGTCTGTACAGTATCATAATGTCTGTACAGTACTATATTGTTTGTACAGTATCATAATGTATGTACAGTATCATAATGTCTGTACAGTACTATATTGTCNCATAATGTATGTACAGTATCATAATGTCTGTACAGTACTATATTGTCTGTACATTATCATGTCTGTACAGTACTATATTGTCTGTACAGTATCATAATGAGAGTATATAATTTTCTAGCGCTTTAAAAAGAAAAGAAAAAAAGATTGACATAAAGAAGGATTGTCCTTACAAGCAAAGCTATGTGCAGTGTGCCTTGATCAAACGGTCATTCTGTTCAGTGACAAGATGAGGGTTTATCTTCTTTGTGAGTCTTGACTTAATGGGAAATTCTGATTGTGCCATGAGTTCCCATTTCTAGTGCATTTTCACACGCTGTCTGAAAAACAGTTGAACATTTGATGTTGGACGCTCTTACTGATGATCCATCGATCCATCTCACCTGTGTTCTTATGTTTAGGGTCAGCTGTGACCTGCAGTGTTGGGGTCAATTATTTATTTCAATTCAGTCAGTTCAGGAAGCTAACTGAAATTCTAATTTACATTTTTCTGTATTTCTAATACATGCCTCTGTATTGGATTGTTTTTTTTTTTTTGGGGGGGGGGGGATAATAATTACATTTATTTTCTGGAATTAACTGAATTGAAATGGAATTGACCCCAACCCTGGTGACCTGTCTTATGTTTGTCATCGTCTTCCAAGCCAAATCATGTACTGTTGTTTTGTCGCTGATTCATAGCAACATGTTTAGAAATAAAAACGAAAAAAAACAAACATTTATTTTAGTCATGCAACTTAACATTTCTTTCTTTCTACATTGAGTGAATTTTGTGTTTTAGACTGCTGTCAATGATACAATGGTTAGTGAAGGGTGTGTAATGCATTGCAAAAGGTGCACATTAATGCTGTTTTCCTATTTGTCAAAGGTGAATACATACTGTTCAATAATCACATCGTTTTATAACATACACTTTCATGTAGCATTATTGCGGTTGTAGCATTTAATTGACTTAGAACTTTGTCTTAATTACGCTTAATATTTCTGACTGACATTTTWWWAAWWWTTTTTATCAAGTCGCTGCCATAGGCAATTTCGGCATTAAATTATAATTAAGGCCAAATAATTACTAATTGCACACTGTTACATCATTTTAGGTGTTACAAACAACTTATTCTGGTTCTGCCACTTCTTAAGCCTGAAAGGTAGCAATGTTGACTGCATACGTACATAGTGACTGCACTTAACTTTCTTCACTGTGCTAGGGTCTTTCAATCAATCAGGAGAACAGTGCTGTTAATCAAACCATACATAGACTTCCAAAAATGCACAAACTCCCATTCGAAACAACAACTATATATAATATAACTATATTCATTGATTCAGAAGTTTATTGATCAATTGAGTCCATTGATCAATATCATTGATTAATATCCCATAAAGAGCAACCAGGTGGATAGATTACCAACGGTTGTTGACGCCCGCATTTCGTCTGAACTTAGTACCATTTTTAAGACTTTTGCTTGACTTACCTGCAGTGAAGTCCTCTGTCTTAAAAGGAAATGTAAAAAATGTTTCACCTTCATATTCATCTCCAGCACCACCCCAACATCAACATATGTTGCGTTTCCATGTGTTGCAGTGAAAAATATAGAAGAAGATAAGTGTTTCCAATGACATCATCGGTGTATATCGTGGGATTTTTTACATTTGAATGAAAAAAATTGTTATTGGAATTTTTTCCTCCCCACTCCCCTTTTTCTCCCCAATTTCGTGATTACGATCTTGTCTCATTGCTGCAACTCCCCAACGGGCTCGGGAGAGGCGAAGGTCGAGTCATGCGTCCTCCGAAACATGACCCACCAAGCCGCACTTCTTAAAAAAAAAAAAAGTGTTTTAAATTTTACCCCCTTTTCTCCCCAATTTTCGTGGTATCCAATCGCTACTAATTACTATCTTGTCTCATCGCTACAACTCCCATACGGTCTCGGGAGAGACGAAGGTCGAAAGTCATGCGTCCTCCGAACCCGGAAGCCAGCCGCACCAATGTGTCGGAGGAAACACCGTGCACCCGCCCCCCTTGGTTAGCGCGCACTGCGCCCGGCCCGCCACAGGAGTCGCTGGAGCACGATGAGACAAGGATATCCCTACRGGCCAAACCCTCCCTAACCCGGACGACGCTAGGCCAATTGTGCGTCGCCCCACGGACCCCCCGGTCGCGGCCGGCTGCGACAGAGCCTGGGCGCGAACCCAGAGACTCTGGTGGCACAGCTAGCGCTGCGATGCAGTGCCCTAGACCACTGCGCCACCTGGGAGGCTAAGCCGCACTTCTTAACACCCACCGTCTTAACCCGGAAGCCAGCTGCACCAATGTGTTGGAGGAAACACCACTCAACTGACGACCGAAGTCAGCCTGCAGGCGCCCAGCCCGCCACAAGGAGTCGCTAGAGCGCGATGAGCCTTCCCCTAACCCACACGACGCTGGACCAATTTTGCGCCACCCTTTGGGACTCCCGGTCACGGCCAGTAATGACACAGCCTGGCTGTAGTGACGCCACAACACTGTGATGCAGTGCCTTAGACCGCTGCACCAATCGGGAGGCCAGCATCATGTGATTTTAACCAATTATGAGTAGGCATTAACTCCTAATTGCCTACTAATTGGATGATGATGTCATTGGGAACACATATCTTCCTCTGTCTTTTTTACTACAAAACATAGAAAAACACAATTTTCACATATGTTGATGTTGGGGTGGTGCTGGAGATGATGAATATGAAGTTGAATTTTAAAAATGTTTTCCCTTAAGAAGTAAACTGCCCCTTGATCACAACACAAAAATGGCCATTACAGAACATAGCTAGGCTACTGTCCATAAATTGGCATGCCAGAGGAAGCTGGAACTTGGTGTCATTTGACGTTTTTGTACTGCAGGCTATGTGCAACATGAATAATTATGCACACTTGTTGTAATATTTTCTATTTTCATATGAGATTTTATTAATTTTGTACTCCCTGACATCTTTTTTTCTTCCTTGCATGAAATGCAAGAGAGACGAGGAAATCCTGAAATGAGGGACGAGGAAAACATTAAAATGAGGGACGAGGAAAACATTAAATGAGAGAGAGACGAGGAAAACATGTTTTTGCATACAGTCTATTTGCAGTTGGTACTCTCCAGTAGGGGAAACCAATGGCAACCATTATCTTTCATAATTTTATTTACAAAACTATGCCAAGTATTTAAATGCTATGTTTAGAGTGAAATCTAAAGGAAACTCGTTCAGACCTTTGCTTTTGTATTGATGAATATCAGCATAACACACAGATTGTGCTGCTGTTGTACGACACTGCAGTCTGATTCAGAATAAACTCTTTGCATGAAGGTTGTCTTTGTGATCAATTAGATTTATTTTCTCGAGAGTGTTAGTTCAGATAAAGTAGCATGACGCCATTTTGCCAAACAGAAAAATGTAATGTACATGTTCGGTTTGTGTTTCTGTGAGTGTGCACCTGTGGTGTGCGTGTGTGTGTGTGTGTGTGTGTGTGTGTGTGTGTGTTGTGTGTGTGTGTGTGTGGTTGGTGTGTGTGTGTGTGTCTTCTGTGTGCACGTGTGTTCTTGCCTAGTAATTTTCATGCCCCATTACCCATACCAGCAGGACTGTCACAACCGCAGCTCTGCTTTGGTCCTGTTGCATCCCAGAAGGTTCGTGCTGGCCCGAGGCCAATAACTTAGCCCTTTCAGGGAACGGAACCTCATAGAAAAGAACTCCCAGATGCTCTCTGTTCTAAGCTTCGGAGGCATATCCATCCTACTTCTGCTCCAAATTTGCAGGAATCACAAAGTTGTACGATATGCAACCCAAAGGCCACCTTGTTACCCTACATCTAGATTAGTGCCACTACTTTGACCAGAGCCCTATGCAGAGAATAGTGGTGCCATATGGATGCGCCCTAATGTTTCTGTCTTTACACAGAGATGGGGAATGGACTGCCAATCATAAGGCAGAAACACTACTGCTGGGAACAAGGAATCTATATAGACAGCATCATTATATTTGATAATTGATGCACTCTACATTACCATAGAGAGTAAGAGCGAATGCCACGATTCATCCTATCTCTTGTCTTGATCACGCTCGAGAGAGGGTTGTTTTCCTTTGCACCACAGCGGCCAGTCTAGGACCTCCTCCTATTGGCTGTCTCATTGTGGTCCGGTGATCAGGCCCTACCCAACCTTGCTTGTCGTCGTGCAAACTTAATGATTGGTGATTCAAGTCTGCTAGTCTCTAGTCCAGCTGCATCATCTAGGCTTTTTGTGCAACTATCGGACATTACAGGAGTGCACTAACCGCACACACACCTGAGGGTTGGCCCCCGTCAGTTGAGAGATTCAGCGTATGAGGGCAGATGTGTGTTGCAAAGCCTACCCTTACACCCGGGGGCGGCAAGTATTCCAGGGAAGTCCCCAGGCATCACAAGTTGCCAGAGGGAGGTGATATCCCAGGTGCCTTAAAACTAGGTCGATATAGCTTTGAGGGCACTATGTGCGTTTGAGACGCTGAGCTTAGGCGTCACATTGAACAGACATTCACTTCCACGTAGCTGGCAGGTGGTCTAGGCCCAGTGGGAAAGAGAGGACATAGGGGAGTGGGCCATAGTATCAGATGAGGAGTATTGCCATCTGGGATCTGTTGACGGCGCCATTAGGGAAATTATAGTGTCGCTGTCTGTCGCGCTCTTCGAGGCATATGCAATGGTTTTGGAGTCGATCTGGTATGCACGCTATGACCAGCGGTTCTACTCCCCCTGAAAGCCCTACATTATGTAGCTCTTCTCAGATGGCAGAAGTGGGACCGCGCGGGTGCGTAAAGTCACTTTCGACAGGTGTAACCGCGCCTCTCGTGCAGCATAGCACATAAGCGTGTCTGGTCGACACTTGATGCTCAAACAACATGGTTATGACACAGCGGCTCAGCCCGCCACAGGTATATAGTGCAACCATTCCCATGCCGATTGGAAACTACCATACGTATGCCCCGATGGTCGGTACCCACCCCGTGCGTAAGGTCCGAGTAAGCGGCATACCAGCCATGGATACTCCCTGCGTTTACCCTTTGGTACCCCGCGCCCTGGATATACCTACGTTTCCTTTCACGAGAACTTGGGAGTCTTGTCCGGTTTGTACCGGAGTACCCGCCTCTGTATAGTCTGCCAAAGCTCACACATTGAGCGTCCTGTATTCCGCGTACGCCCAGCCTGATATAGGCCTACCGCACATTATGGGCGCGTGCAGCGCGTATCACCCATGTGAGTATTCACCGGTCGCCACGTCAACCCGAAGTCCCTGTTATTGTAAAAGCCTTGTTTAGTCTGATATAACACTTTTATATAGTGCTAGTGACAAGGCTAGAATAACGTGAAAATGTGAAGTGGTCCTCGAATTATATTTCATTGAAAATTTTTTTATGTTATGTAGTATAATATGTGTAATATAGCTCTTACATCCCATATATTATTGACAAAGATGTCATCAAATATGTTAATATTATGATTGGCATTATCGTCATGCGAGGTTTATATCGGATGTTCTAACATTAGGTTATGACACCTCCGAATCGAACTCTTATATCGCAGCAGACAATCATGATAGACTTACCATCGTGATTTAATCAGTCGTGTTCCCAGCGGTAGAGTGCGGAGCTGTACAAATAGCCTAGCCACGCCAAGTCCTATTGATCAGCCATTGTCTTACTATTCTACCGATCGCACATAGGATCCTCTCTTAGATGCATGTGCGTCATCCCACATATTCAATGTCCACACACACCACACTCTGACACACAAACGATATTTCCAAACCAGAAATCTCCACACCAGACATATCCCTATTAGCCATGAGTGGCGACAAGCCTAGCCTAGTTGAACACCACCGAGGGCCTATCAATTCACATGGGTGTGGTGTAGTCTGGCAACGCCATTCCAGTCAGTTATTGGTAGGACCAGGCCAACTAGTCGTTCTGTGCCCCACTAGCCTGCCCTAAGTGTGTGACGTGGGCCCGGCTGATAAGGGTTACCACTTTGAGGAGCGAACACAATCCTTCCACCGTGTATGTTTTCTGCTCACCCCCGCATTGTCGACAGGCAAACTGTTGACATCATGAACCCAGGCTGATCTACACGTGGTTTTGCTGTGCGCTGCCCTGCGCTATAGGGCTACGTATCATTTAGATGCCATTCCTCTCTCTTAAGTAGGCCCTAGCTGCGTCATATAGTCCTCTTGGTTGCGCATCTACAGAATCTATTAGCATTTATTGTACTGAACTAGGAATAATCCAAGCCGCAACACTCCCGATATGACAAGAAGCAACTTGGTGTCTAGCTACGTAACAGTGTTAATTAAAATGTGAGGATGAAATCCCGTATACAAGAAACACCGAATAGGGTGCGTAAAAATGATTAAGACCACACAAAAACACACCCTCCTACCCCTCACCCTGGTTACCCCTCTGAGTCTCTCACATGGATGCACTGTATTGATTAAATCGTCTTTAGGGTGCGCTCCCGCCCCATCTGTCTCCTACTCTGGTTGACAAAGCGCAAAAATACCACCGGGAGTGTGAGCGCCGAATACAAGGAAAGGATCAGGAATTAAGACGTGAATATCAGACAAGGGCGATGCTATTTGATTGACTCGTACGCATTACATCATCCCATCTCAGTTATGACCGTACTGTGATCGAAGTTGTAGTAGGCGGGGGCCTCGTATGGTTCCAGAGGTCTTGATTCTCCTCTTGTGGCACCATCGGACTGCGTGCCAAAGTCACGGGCGCTAGTAGAGTCTCTCTGAATGTTGGTTTTGTCTGTACCAGTAGGTCCACCCAAGCCCCAGCTCTACAGCCGTCCTTCCACCTATATATACCTGTATGGTCCCAATTTGCGCCAACATGGGGGACGAAGCTTTGAGCAACAACTAGATTCTTTTAACTATGTGTGTAGCGAACGGAGAAATGTCCATATTCCCAGTCGACCTGCATCTATGTTATCGAGTTAACTAGTGTTCCAACATTGTGTATTAATTCCACGACTAAACAGCTATTATCAACTAAGATATTCTCGATTCTTAATTGAGTTCTGCGGTCCAAATTAATATGCCAATACGTGTTTAAACTAAAATCAATTAATATAATTTTTATTAACCATATTACTTAGGAGCTTTCCATCAAAGCTACTTTTTCACTTGACCTTATCTCTCCTATAACTGTGGTTTCCACTACATTGCAGGTACACTTTCTCCGAACCTTCAAATTTCAGAGCCAAGCTCTGACCAATAACTGAGGCACCACGGAAGTTTCCCAGAGTCCTAGTGCTAGGCTTAAACATACTGATTGACTGTAGAAATCCTACCTCAAGAAACAGCACGGTGCTGGTGAGGTGGGAACGTGGCGAAATGCCAAGGAGAGGCACAAATCATAAGAGACCCTGACAAGCAAACAGCCTGGGTCTAGTGACGTCTAAGAGCAGGTATACCTTGAGTCCCTGCGTTGAAGAGTGATATGAAAGCCGCTATGCTGAATCAGGTAGTGAACCTCGATAGTGATGGAAAAGACCGTGCCACTCCAAGGTAAGTGGTCCGTAGGAACTAATAACGGTAAGCAAGAAAGAACATCACGCCAAAAGGACGATGGTGACATAGAAGATAGCGGAAAAACCGTGAACAGGATCGAGCATTGATGTTCAATTAGTCAACCTGATTCTTGTTACCATGTAAATAGTCGGTCTCATCGTTTAAAAAAATAATATTTTAATCTCACTTTCCACCTTAGATCTAAATATACTTTCCTGCAACCCGCCCCACCCAAATGTGGTACGGATCTGCTATTTTTATACGTCATAACTGGAACCTCCATCAGAGGCTAGCCAGCTAACTAGCTAGTAGTCACTGTTAGCCACGGCTAGCGGTCTTCAACTTTATCTCGCGTACCAGCCAGCTTTAGCTCGGTCAATACCTGCCAGTCTGCCACAGCGCGATATCAGACTGCTTTTTCTCCACCAATCAACGGATTCCTGCGCAAGCTCTGGGCCATTACACCAGCTAGCTAGCTGCAATCGAGTGGCTACCGCTGGCTAACGCCTCTGTCCCGAAGCAAGCACCAGTTAGCCTTGAGCTAGCCTCGAGCTAGGCCCATCTCCCAGCTAGCCGAAGAGGTATACCTGCTAACTCGTGGGCTACAATACCTCTTTTGTCAATTGAACTGGACCGTTTATCGCCGACACGGAGCCCCGCCGATCCATCACGACTGGTCTGCCGACGTAATCGTCCGATGTGGTTTCAACAGGCTTTTCCGTTGCGTTGTCACCGAAGACCCATCTGCTAGCCCCGGACCGCTAGCTTTCTGAACACCGTGCCTCCCGCTAGCCTAGTATAGTAGCGACAACCGAACGGCTCCCGGACTCACCTATTGGTGCTCATTGGACCCTATGATCACTCGGCTACACATGCCTCTCTCCAATGTCAATATGCCGTGTCTTCTGTTGTTTCGGTTAGTTATTGTTTTATTTCACTGTAGAGCCCCTAGTCCAGCCCAACATGCCTTATATAGCTCTTTTGTCACACACCCAACACATGGGGAGACCTCACCTGGCTTAGCTGATGTCTCCAGAGATGCAAGCTTTCTCATCGTCACTCAATGCCTAGGTTTACCCCCACTGTACTCACATCCTACCACACCCTTGTTTGTACATTATGCCCTGAATCTATTCTACCACGCCCATGAATCTGCCCCTTTGATTCTCTGTTCCCAACGCACTAGACGACCAGTTCTTATAGCCTTTAGCAGTATCCTTATCCTACTCCTCCTCTGTTCCTCTGGTGATGTAGAGGTTAACCCAGGCCCTGTAGCTCTCAGCATCACACCTATTCCCCAGGCGCTCTCATTTGCTGACTTCTGTAACCGTAAAAGCCTTGGTTTCATGCATGTTAACATCAGAAGCCTCCTCCCTAAATTTGTTTTATTCACTGCTTTAGCACACTCCGCCAACCCTGATGTCCTAGCCGTGTCTGAATCCTAGCTTAGAAAGGCCACCAAAAATTCTGAAATTTCTATCCCCAACTGCAACATTTTCCGTCAAGATAGAACTGCCAAAGGGGGCAGAGTTGCAATCTACTGCAGAGATAGCCTGCAGAGTTCTGTCATGCTATCCAGGTCTGTGCCCAAACAGTTCGAGCTTCTACTATAAAAATCCACCTTTCCAGAAATACATCTCTCACTGTTGCTGCTTGTTATAGACTCCCCTCAGCCCCCAGCGGTGCCCTGGACACCATATGTGAATTGATTGCCCCCCATCCATCTTCAGAGTTCGTACTGTTAGGTGAGCAAAACTGGGATATGTTTAGCACCCCGGCCGTCCTACAATCTAAGCTAGATGCACTCAATCTCACACAAATGATCAAGGAACCTTCCAGGTACAACCCTAAATCCGTAAACATGAGCACCCTCATAGATATCATTCTGACCAACCTGCCCTCTAAATACACCTCTGCTGTCTTCAACCAGGATCTCAGCGATCACTGCCTCATTGCCTGCGTCCATAATGGGTCCGCGGTCAAACGACCACCCCTCATCACTGTCAAACGCTCGCTAAAACACTTCAGCGAGCAGGCCTTTCCAATTGACCTGGCCCAGGTATCCTGGAAGGATATTGACCTCATCCCGTCAGTAGAGGATGCCTGGTTGTTCTTTAAAAGTGCTTTCCTCACCATCTTAAATAAGCACGCCCCATTCAAAAAAAATTATAACTAAGAACAGATATAGCCCTTGGTTCACTCCAGACTTGACTTCCCTTGACCAGCACAAAAACATCCTGTGGCATCGAAAAGCCTCCGCGATATGCAATTTTTCAGGGAAGTCAGGAACCAATATACACAGTCAGTTAGGAAAGCTAAGGCTAGCTTTTTCAAACAGACATTTGCATCCTGTAGCACTAATTCCAAAAAGTTTTGGGACATGGAGAATACGAGCACCTCCTCCCAGCTGCCCACTGCACTGAGGCTAGGAAATACTATCACCACTGATAAATCTAGGATAATCAAGAATTTCAATAAGCATTTTTCTACAGCTGTCCATGCTTTCCACCTGGCTACCCCTACCCCGGCCAACAGCTCTGCACCCCCCGCAGCAACTTGCCCGCCATAGATAAAAGACAGTACTGTGCAGCCGTTTTCATCGACCTGGCCAAAGCTTTCGACTCTGTAAATCACTGAATTCTTATCGGCAGACTCAATTGCCTTGGTTTCTCAAATGACTGCCTCGCCTGGTTCACCAACTACTTCTCAGATAGAGTTTAGTGTGTTAAATCGGAGGGCATGTTGTCCAGACCTCTGGCAGTCTCTATGGGGGTGCCACAGGGCTCAATTCTTGGGCCTACTCTTTTCTCTGTATACATCAATGATATCACACTTGCTGCTGGTGATTCTCTGATCCACCTCTACGCAGACGACACCATTCTGTATACATCTGGCCCTTAATTGGACACTGTGTTAACAAACCTCCAAACAAGCTTCAATGCCATACAACTCTCCTTCCGTGGCCTCCACCTGCTCTTAAATGCTAGTAAAACTAAATGCATGCTCTTCAGCCGATTGCTGCCCGCACCTGCCCGCCCGCCTAGCATCTACAAATACAAATACCTAGGTGTCTGGTTAGAATGTAAACTCTCCTTCCAGACTTACATTAAGCATCTCCAATCCAAAATTAAATCCAGAATCAGCTTCCTATTTCACAACAAAGCCTCCTTCACTCATGCTGCCAAACGTACCCTTGTAAAACGGACTATCCTACCAATCCTTCACTTCGGCAATGCCATTTACAAAATAGCCTCCAACATTCTACTCAGCAAATTGGATGTAGTCTATCACAGTGCCATCCGTTTTGTCACCAAAGCCCCATATACTACCCACCACTGCAACCTGTATGCTCTCATTGGCTGGGCCTCGCTACATATTCGTCGCCAAAACCACTGGCTCTTACTCTTTGCTAGGTAAAGCCCTGCCTTATCTCAGCTCACTGGTCTCCATAGCAACACCCACCCGTAGCACGTGCTCCAGCAGGTATACTTCACTGGTCATCGCCAAAGCCAACACCTCCTTTGGCCTCCTTTCCTTCCAGTTCTCTGCTGCCGACGACTGGAACGAATTGCAAAAATCACTGAAGCTGGAGACGTATATCTCCCTCACTATCTTTAAGCATCAGCTGTCAGAGCAGCTTACCAATCACTGTACCTGTACACAGCCCATCTGTAAATAGCACACCCAACTACCTCCTCCCCATATTGTTATTTTTTTAGTTGTTGCTCTTTTGCACCCAAGTATCTCTACTTTATCACTCCAGTGTTAATGCTAAATTGTAATTATTTCGCCACTATGGCCTATTTATTGCCTTACCTCCCTAACCTTACTACATTTGCACACACTGTACATAGATTTTTCTATTGTTTTATTGACTGTACGTTTGTTTATCCCATGTGTAACTCTGTGTTGTCATTTTTGTCGCACTGCTTTGCTTTATCTTGGCCATGTCGCAGTTGTAAATGAGAACTTGTTCTCAAATGTCCTACCTGGTTAAATAAAGGTGAAATAAAAAAAAATATTAAAAAAATTGTAACAGCACTAACCTTATAACCGCACTAATGCTTATTAGTCATAGTATGTCGTATGGTTAGTATGCCAAAAGTTCCTGGATGTCGTACTAAATTTGCCAAAATATGAAATATACACGCAGAGGACACTATTTCCGTACTTTAGGGCCCATAATGCAATTCTTCAGGAAATGGGCATGGCTTCATATCGTTTTCAGATTTGAAGAAAATGGCGGAAAATATGCAGCCGAAGTACAACGAGAGAGGATATAAATTCATTTTTTAAACATTTAAAAAAAATGTACC
Organism: Salvelinus sp. IW2-2015; assembly: GCF_002910315.2. Classification (NCBI taxonomy): domain Eukaryota; kingdom Metazoa; phylum Chordata; class Actinopteri; order Salmoniformes; family Salmonidae; genus Salvelinus; species Salvelinus sp. IW2-2015. The sequence continues at coordinate 37,255 of NW_019942646.1, forward strand.
TTTATTTAACTAGGCAAGTCAGTTAAGAACAAATTCTTATTTTCATTGCTTTAACTAATTAGGGCAAATGTTAAAGAAATGTTGAGCAATTTAATAAAGTAATGACTTTTCAAAAAAGTTACCTTACACGTTATGTTGGCTGACAATTTGTTAGCTACGCTGTCCTTACTAACCACATAGCATATCATTACAGCAGTATGTAATGTTAGCTATCTACCTAACGTTAGCTATCTATGTTAGCTATCTACCTAACGTTAGTTGACGACTCATACATCAAACTTGCCAGTATATTAACTATAGGCTATCTAACTACCCAATGTTTATTGACTTGATTATTCCCGTCATTCTTAGCTTAGCTAAATGGTATAGTCGGTGTGTGTTCTTAATGGACATTCGGTTACAAATCAAATCAAATCAAATTTACGAGCTCTCAACACAGTAAACGTTGGCAAAAAAGTGTAATTATTAAACTGTTGCCAGCAGCACAATTACAGCCACCAACGCTCTGAATAACATGAAAACTGCCTAACCAGTTCTGCTAGGGCGAGTAAAATGGTCAGAGTGGTCTCATTTGTGTCTGGAAGTATCTTGGGTGCTATCTTGGGTGCTTGACTGCCAAGCACCCACGTTATCTTGGGTGCTTGACTGCCATTGTCAGGTCAGAACGCTCAAATCAACTCTACTCCTCAGCCCGAGCGTCCAGTGTGCGCTCTGAAAAAGTCGTAAAATGTCTAACTAGTCATTTGTTATGCTAACTAGCTAGCAAGAGGTTGCATAGCAACAGCATCAACTTCCGGTAGACAGGCAAAGAGCTAGTACGCTCAACTGAAAGCATACTGTTCATTTACAGTATACTAAAATGAACTTATTGTATATAGTATATACTCATTAAGTATGTAGTATACAGTATGTTAGTATGGGTATTCGAAACACAGCTATTGTCATTGAAAGAGCAGGTGTTCCTAATGTTTTGAACACTCGGTGTAGCGAACTACTTTTGACCATGGTCCATAGGGTTTGGCCAAAAGCAGTGCACTAGGGTACCATTCAGGACGTAAACAACAAGTTAAATGTCAATGGGATCTGGATTTTCCGTTCCTGACACTTTAACCATTCTATGTGTGTATGTTCTGTTCTGTAAGAGTGAGCAGGGAACAAAACATTAAGGGCTTGTTTTGGATTCATGCCAAGGTGATTACAAAATTTATTTTACCTAACAAAATGTAAGCAGCGAGACAGATTCTAGGCTTATTATAGGGGAAGGTAAAAGTATTTTAAGCACATCAGCTGATATTATACAACCTATGTTACACTACTCTCAAGACAAAAGTTATTGCAAAATTTTAAATACACTAAATATACACAAAAGCCCAAATACCCTTCAAATTGGTGGATTCGGCTATTTCAGCCACACTCGTTGCTAACAAAATTGAGCACACAGCCATGCAATCTCCATAGACAAACATTGGCAGTAGAATGGGCTTACTGAAGAGCTCAGTGACTTTCAACGTGGCACCGTCATAGGATACCACATTTCCAACAAGTCAGTTTGCAAATTTGTGCCCTGTTAGAGCTGCCCCGGTCAACTGTTAGAGCTGCCCCGGTCAACTGTTAGAGCTGCCCCGGTCAACTGTTAGTGCTGCCCGGTCAACTGTTAGAGCTGCCCCGGTCAACTGTTAGTGCTGCCCCGGTCAACTGCTAGAGCTGCCCGGTCAACTGTTAGTGCTGCCCCGGTCAACTGTTAGAGCTGCCCGGTCAACTGTTAGTGCTGCCCCGGTCAACTGTTAGTGCTGTTATTGTGAAGTGGAAACATCTAGGAGCAACAACGGCTCAGCCGTGAAGTGTTAGGCCACACAAGCTCACAGAACGGGACCGCCGACTGCTGAAGCACGTAACTTGTAAAAATGGTCTGTCCTTGGTTGCAACACTTACTACCGAGTTCCAAACTGCCTCTGGAAGCAACATCAGCACAATAACTGATTGTCAGGAGCTTCATGAAATGGGTTTCCATGTCTGAGAAGCCGCACACAAGCCTAAGATCACCTTGCGCAATGTCAAGCGTCGGCTGGAGTTGCGTAAAGCTCGCCGCCATTGGAGCAGTGGAAATGCGTTCTCTGGAGTGATGAATCATGCTTCACCATCTGGCAGTCCAACGGACGAATCCGGGTTTGGTGGATGCCAGGAGAACGCTACCTGCCCGAATGCATGGTGCCAACTGTAAAGTTTGGTGGAGGAGGAATAATGGTCTGGGGCTGTTTTCGTGGTTCCGGCTAGGCCCCTTAGTTCCAGTGAAGGGAAATCTTAACGCTACAGGAAACAATGACAATCTAGACGATTCTTTGCGGCAACAGTTTGGGGAAGGCCCTTTCCAGTTTCAGCATGACAATACCCCTGTGCACAAAGCGAGGTCCATACAGAAAATGTTTGTTGAGATCGGTGTGGAAGAACTTTACTGGTCTGCACACAGCCCTGACCTCAACCCCATCGAACACCTTTGGGATGAATTGGAACACCGACTGCAAGCCAGGCCTAATCGCCCAACATCAGTGCCCGACCTCACTAATGCTCTTGTGACTGAATGGAAGCAGGTCCCCGCAGCAATGTTCCAACATCTAGTGGAACGCCTTCCCAGAAGAGTGGAGGATGTTATAGCAGCAAAGGGAGGACCAACTCCATATTAATGACCATGATTTTGGAATGAGATGTTCGAGGAGCAGGTGTCCACATAGTTTTGGTCATGTGGTGTAGAAGGACAGCAAATTAAGGCTGTCCTTGGCATTGTGGAATGGCCATGCATTCAATATGTCCCAAATAGGACCCTATTCCCTATGGGCTCTTGTTAAAACTAGTGCAATACATAGGATGCCATTTGGGATTCAGGATACACACCATAAGGTTATGCTTGCTCAGAATACAGCTGTTTGGAATATGTAGGCTAATTTGTCCTCCTTGCTTGGCCAAGTCAACACATCACAGCACGTGCTTCATGGTGATTTCTACAGTAATTTAGTTAGCCTAGCCTAGGAATCTGAATCTCACTGGCTGCCCAATTATTGTCAAAAGAGCTGATCTGATTGGTGAGAAGTCCTATTAGTGGAACAATTATCAGAATAAGGCCGCAAGTGAAAACGTAGCCTTTGATGGAAGTCTCCTATAATTATTTAAAAATATATATATTTATTATTTAACCTTTGTTTAACTAGACAAGTCAATTAAGAACAAATTCTTATGACAAACTAGTGTGACTAAACAAATTGACACTATAAACATACATACGAACATGCTTGATAAATGGCATTCATCCGTCCCTCCATGTTAAGACTGTTGTAATCTCGTCCCCAGGCTCAATTGCTACAGTATATAGGTTGTTGTGGAGAGACGGCGACGGTTGGTGGACTGCTGTCACGACAAAAGCACGGAGAGATTCAGCGCGTGAATTTGGCACGCAGTCGATGGTGCCAAGTAGAATCAGACCTCTGACCAGGAGTATACTACGGTAAGTTTAGATTTTAGCTACCTATACGCTTTCTTTTTCTTAATCTTCTTTCGACACATCCCCGTGTTTTTCCTCTTGTCAAGAAGAGTAGGAGACAGAATGGGCGGAAGCGCACAAAGTTATCAAAAAAGCTCCATTGAGAGATATAGGTAAAACACAGGTAGGCTAAATCGTTTTTTTTGTTGCTTAATTTTTACCAATGTTTTTTTAGATTTCATCTACATTTTTAATTAACACTTCGTAGCTAGACAATGCTATGCAATCACATCCCCAGTGTGCGTTCATATTCCATCAGTAATAATGATCATATTCTTAGACGCATGCAGACGTTACGGTAGGCCTAACGAGGATAGGGTGCAAATGGCATGAAATTAAGTAGTACACACCAACCACGTGAATATTGTTGACTTTTTCACTCGTGCAGCACATCTGAGATGTCTGTCTTCTTCAGACAGCCAGCACACAGCAGTAGTGGGAGCACAGAACACTAGTTGGCACTGGGTCAACCAACTGACTGGAAGGCTGCAGACACACCCAGGGAATGATAGTGGTTGTCATGCCGCTGTCCTATGGCAATGGATGTCCTGTGGAGGATTCTGTTTGGAAATCTTTGAGGACTACAGTAGATTGTGTGTGTGTGAAAGAATAGTGTGCATTGAGAGATCTATGAACGATCGTAATGACCAATGACCTTATAGTACATCTGTAGCCTACTAGTATGTAGTAGACTCACGCTGGGCACAGACAGTTCAACTTGTAGTTTTGATTTACATTTGGTTGAGTTGTCAACTAACCTAAATTCAACATGAATTCAACATGAAATCAACAAAACATTTCACCCTGTCATTGGATTTAGGTTAAAAATAATTACCTTTCATGACTTTCTGCAAATCCAATCAGTTATCTAATTTGATTCAATGTCATCACATTAAAAAAAGAATTGTTGAAATGACGTGGAATCAACATTGACTCACGCTCGCCGTAACGTGATCACGCTCGCCGTAGCCGATGTGAGTAAGACCTTTAAACAGGTCAACATTCACAAGGTCGCACGGCCAGACGAATTACCAGGACGTTTACTCCGAGCATGCGCTGACCAACTGGCAAGTGTCTTCACTGAAATGTTCAACCTGTCCCTGGCCGAATTTGTAATACCTACATGTTTCAAGCAGACCACCATTGTGCCTGTGCCCAAGAATGCCAAGGTAACCTGTCTAAATGACTTCTGACCCGTAGCACTCACATCTGTATCCATGAAGGGCTTTGAAAGGCTGGTCATAGCTCACCTCAACACCATCATCCCAGAAACCCTAGACCCACACCAATTTGCATAGCGCCTCAACAGATCCACAGATGCAATCTCTATTGTACTCCACACTGCCCTTTCCCACCTGGACATAAGGAACACCTACGTGAGAATGCTGTTCATTGACTACAGCTCAGCGTTCAACACCATAGTGCCCTCAAAGCTCATCACTAAGTTAAGGACCCTGGGACTAATCACCTCCCTCTGCAACTGGATCCTGGACTTCCTGACATGCCGCCCCCCAGGTGGTAAGGGTAGGCAACAACACATCTGCCACGCTGATCCTCAACACGGGGGCCCCTCAGGGGTGTGTGCTTAGTCCCCTCCTGTATTCCCTGTTCACCCATGACTGCATGGCCAGGCACGACTTCAACACCATCATTAAGTTTGCCGACGACACAAGTGGTAGGCCTGATCACCGACCACAATGAGACAGCCAATAGGAGGAGGTCATAGACCTGGCAGTGTGGTGCAAGGACAACAACCTCTCCCTCGACGTGATCAAGACAAAGGAGATGATCGTGGACTACAGGAAAAGGAGGGCCGAGCATGCACCCATTCTCATCGACGGGGCTGTAGTGGGGCAGGTTGTTTGTTTTGTTTGCGTGTGTGAGAGAATGAGAAAGTGTGTGTGTGTGCGTGCGTGAATGAGAGGGTGTATGAAATGCATTTGTGAGCTTGCTCATGTTTGTGAGAGAGAATTGTAATGAGTTGAATTAGAAAAAGCATTTAGGTTTAGGGTTGTAGTTCTAGAAATACATATAGAATTGTAATGAGTTGAATTAGAACAAGCATTTAGGTTTAGGGTTGTAGTTCTAGAAATACAATTCAATACGCTACTCACCGATAAAACACAGTTCAATAGAACACAAAAGGATGGTTTAGTCAGCATATCACCAGCTAACTGTTCACTACACTCACCAAAAACCACCCACATCAGTTCAATAGAACAGGATGGTTAGTCACAGATACAAACCTCACAAGCACTAATCTCGTCATGCAGCCACAACACAGCTTTAACATAGACACACGGTAAACATGGTTATAGTCAAGAATACAAGCTACTGTATCAGACAACAACACAGTTTCAATAGAACCAGGATTGGCTTAAGATCAGATAACACAGCTACTGTTCACCACAATAACCAAGTTACATAGAAACTACAGGCATGGTATAACGAACTCAAATACAAACACAGTTCCTACTGGTCTACCTCCACCTTCCACATTATTCAACTTCACAGTTCACACTAGAAACATCCAAGAATAGGTTAGTCAGCATACCAGCTATCCATCGTTCCAGCCAACACCTCCCCACGAGTTAAACTAGATACCCAGGATGAAGTTTATGTCATGATACCACAGCTACTGTTCAGCCACCAATACTACAGTTTCAATAGAACCAAGGATGGTTAGTCTCGTCAGATACACAGCTACTGTTCAGCCCAAACACAGTTCAATAGAACCAGGGCGAACTGGTTGTCGATACTCAGCTACTGTCAGCCCAACTAACACTCACAGTTCCAATTCTAGAACCAGTCGATGGTTAGTCAACAGATACATCACTCCCACAGCCTCTACCTGCTCATCAGCCCACTCATCCACCCACACAGTTCAAAATTAGATCACTCCAGGCAATGGTTAGTCAGCCATACACCACGGTCTTACACTGTTCAGCCCATAACACAGTTCAACTTAGAACCCAGGATCTGGTACGTCAATAATTCACTACGCTACCTCGTCTCCAGCATCTCCCACCCCACCACATCACCCTACACGTTCATCCAATTACGCAACCCCCAGACAGGATGGTTTAGTCAGATATCACCCTACATCTCTCCATCCACCAAATCTTCAACCGCACTACTCCCACCCCGTTTCAGCCACCTCACTCACCCCACCTACACAACACAGTTCAATAGGAAGCAGGATGTAGTTCCAGCCCATCATTCAACAGCTAACTGTTTCAATCTCCCAATCTCCACGCCACCCCAGCCCCATCTCCTCCACTCTCGCCATCCCACTACATCACCATACCAGTTCATTACTACGCCACTCTCGAATCACACCCCCACTTCTCCAGCCACTCGAAATTGGTCTCAAGCGTCCACCCTCCAGATATCACAGTCACTAACAATCTGTTCGCTCTGCCCATATACACACAGCTTCACACTAAGTAATTCCCCAGGATCTGTGTTAGTACCAGATAACATGTCTACTGTTCACTTCCTCCACTCCCCCATCTGCATCAACCTACAAGCTCTTCCCAATTAGAAAGGATGGTTACGATCCCAATACCACAGCATAACTGTCAGTCCCCCCCATCCTCCACTCCAAAAACACTTCAACTTAGAACACGGAATAGCGCTCTAGTCAGCATACCATTCACTTACTGTCACCTTCTAAGACACAGTTCAATAGTAACCAGGAACTGTGTTCAGCTTCAGCCATTACAACGCTACTGTCTAACTCTCAACAACTACACTCCACCCCCACCCCATCTCCGTTCCACATAGAACCAGCGATGGTCCTCAGTTCAGACTCACCCACCTCATACCGCTTCTCACTGTTTCACCCCACACACTCCGAACCACCATACACAGTTCACATAGAACAGGCTAATGGTTCAACGTCAGATCCAGCCTCACCTGTTCACCCCTACACACACGTTAACTAGAAAAAGGATTGGCTCTTACGCTCACCAGTTCATACACACCTCAGCTACTTGTCTCACCACCAATTCCTAACAGTTCTACCCAACTACGAAACGATGCGATTAGTCCCAGACATACACCAGGCTACTCTGTTCAGCCACTCCCAACAACACCAGTTCAATTAGAACGGCAAAATTGGTTAGTCCGCATACACAGCTACTCGTTAACCCACCTCCCACCTCAACATCACACAGCTCTCTCATATAGAACCAGCGATGGTCTAGTCAGATCACCATCACATGCTACTCCGTTCAGCACACAGTTAATACCGAAACCAGGATGGTTAGCATTCCCAGATTACCACACAGCCTACTACTGTTCAACTCCTCACAACCCAGTTCAATACGAACAACAGGATTTGCGCTTATGTCAGATCACCCGCTTATCTGTCTTCAACACACACACTCTCAAACAGTTCTAATAGAACAGGATGGTTAGTCAGATACACAGCTACCTGTTCACACAACCTAACTCAGTTTCAATGAACCAGGATGGCTTATCAGATTACCATTCAGCTAACTGTTTCAGCCCACAGACACAGTTCAATAGAACCACGGTGGTTAGTCAGACAATACACAGCTTAACTGTTTCACCCAAACCAAAGTTCAATAGACCAAGGCTGGTTAGTCAGATCTCACACTACTGTTACCCACACCACAGTTCAACTAGAACCAGGATTGTTAGTCGATACCAGCTACTGTTCCTCCACAACACAGTTTCAATGAACAGGAATGGTTAGTCAGATACACACGCACTGTTCACCACAACACAGTTCATAGAACCAGGATGGTTAGTCAGTAACACAGCTACAGCACTGTTCAGCCAGAACACAAAAAGTTCAATACGAACCTAGGATGGTTAGTCAGATACACAGCTATCTGTTCAACCACAACACATTCAAATAGAACCAGGATGGTTAGTCAGATCACGCTACTGTTCAGACCACACCACAGTTCAATAGAACCAGGATGGTAGTCAGATACACAGCTACTGTTTACAACCACAGTTCATAGAACCAGGAATGGTTAGTCAGATACACGCTACGTTCCACCCACAACACAGTTCAATAGAACCAGGATGGTTAGTCAGATACACAGCTAGCTGTTACCACAAACGTTCAATGAACATAGGATGGTTAGTCAGATCAAGTAGCTGTTCACCACAACACAGTTCAATAGAACCAGGGATGGTTTAGTCAGATACACATGGGATTTTATCAACACATGGCTTTTCAACACACTGGCTTTTATCAAACACACTGGCTTCATCACACACTGGCTTTATCAACACACTGGGTTCCCTCAACACCTGGC
>NW_019942646.1:46108-53654 GCF_002910315.2 Salvelinus sp. IW2-2015
TAACATATAGAAAATAGTTTTTTTAGGGTTTTGTAAGTTTTCTAAAATAAACATAATGATGTAAATGAAAAAAGTTGGAAATTTAGACAGCATTTAGGTTAGTGGGGTTGTGTTTCTAAGAAATACAAAATAAAGGTTTCCTTGTGTGTCCAATCCAACCAACAAACTATCATGGTCCAAATCACACCAACGGCAGTCCATGCAGAAAGGGCCACGAAATGTCTATAATCCCCCCCAGGAGAACCTGAAAAATATTCAGCATGGAGCCCCTCAGCTCAGACCAGTCTAGGTCCAAAAGGCTTTTAAAGATTGCTTCCCTGATCAACGAAGCCCCATAAGAAAATGGCCTGATCAAAATGACCACTAAGCTAAATCAAATGGCCCCCCACGTGCTTTATCACAGTACCTGGCTTTATCACAGTACCTGGCTTTATCACAGTACCTGGCTTTATCACAGTACCTGGCTTTATCACAGTACCTGGCTTTTCTGCTTTGAATTAACCCGAAAACAGATACTGCACTGTTCAGAGATTTATATCCATAACCAATGTATAAGGTAAACTATGGTTCAGACTTACAAAGTTAGGTCATGTAATATGTAGGGTTCGTTTTGAAGGCACGGCATAGGACGCGGTATAATAAGGCGTTCTTTGAGGCTCAACTAAATCAGCTTGCATGGACTCCTTGATAATGCTGAAAATCCACTCTGAGAACGGCAGACATGTTGTGCAACTCTGTCTCAGCAGCAACTTAGTGACAGAATGGTACCAGGATTTATAGGAGGTAAGCTACACATTCAATAATCTATGTGTCCCAAATAGCACCRTATTCCATATATAGTGTACTAAGGGCCCATGACTCTGGCCAAAAGTAGTACACAATAGAGAATAAGTTACCACTTGGGACARGCACTGTGTATTTGAATGTACGGTAGCTGGGTTGCAGATGTTTTGTAGATGCACCTAGCTGTTGACAGTCCAATACACAGCTGCCTCATTCTGCAGTCAGTCTGTAAACAGTGCATGTATTATTGTACAGCAACACACCTGTTAATCCAATATTGATGCTGAGGAATTTCAGAATCTTGTCAGTCCTGTCAGTTGCCCCTTTCCTAGTCTCTTCTCCCAGTCTCTGCCTTTAACCCAACCCCACAGAGAGGCTTGGAATGAGCCACACCCCAGACTCTGAACCCATTCCATATGTGATATACTGACTCCCTGGAACAGTGGTTCACTGACTCCCTGGAACAGTGATCCACTGACTCTCTGGAACAGTGATCCACTGACTCTCTGGAACAGTGATCCACTGACTCTCTGGAACAGTGATCCACTGAACTCTGCTGGAAGTGATCCACTGATCTCTGGAACAGTGATGCACTGACTCTCTGGAACAGTGGATCCATCTGAACCCTCTCTCTGGAAAGTGAACCACTGACTCTTGAAAGTGATCCATGACTCCTGGATACAGTGATCCACTGACTCCCTGTAACAGTGATCCACTGATCCCTGGAAAGTGATCCACTGACTCTCTGTGAACAGTGACAGTGCACTGGACTCTCTGAACAGTGATCGTACCTGACTCTCTGAAGCGTGGTCCACTGACTCTCTGGAACAGTGGTCCACTGACTCCCTGGAACAGTGGTCCACTGACTCCCTGGAACAGTGGTCCACTGACTCCCTGGAACAGTGGTCCACTGACTCCCTGGAACAGTGGTCCACTGTTCCTCTTGAATTGGTCACGGAACAAAAACACTAATAACTTGTAATTTCCGCCGAGATCAGCTTGTATACCATTACATTTTTATCTTATTGTATGAATTCTCTGTAGAAAACATTGCTTTGATTGCAGCCTGCTGTTCGCCTTATACAATTTCAGAAATATTAGTCAAATAATTAGGGGGGGATTATATGGTCTTGAATTGAACTCATGTTGCTGTGGGCATGCAATAGCTATCTTAGTCCACTAGATGGCGACTAACGTTTATAAAACACATTGGAGGGACTGCAGGGTTTATACAGAGTAATTTATTCATCATACTGCCTGGGTGACAGAGGAACTGAAAACCATTACCTGTTGTGTTCTGCTGTGAACCTGACCCTCCTCCCTTTCAGCCATCAGCTGACTGACCTATGGAAGGACGAAGAGCATGCCATGTTATCAATCCGCCTGACTCTCCTCATGGATCTCTTCCAAATACATGGGAGAGGAGACTGTGGGAACATCCCAAACGGAGCCCTATTCCCTAATATAGTGCACTACTTTTGACCAGGGCCCATAGGGAATAGGGTGCCAGTTGAGACATGCCCCTTGTTAGCAAAGGGAACAGCTACAGACTGTATGACAGAGTCCATTCGCAGTCCCATTTTTTTTTTAAATATGCCCCAAATTGCACCCTATTCCCTATCGGAGCGGCTGGAAGCCTAGTGGTTAGAGTTTTGGGCCAGTAACCGAAAGGTTGCTGGATCGAATCCCCGAGCTGACTAGGTAAAACTCTGTCGTTCTGCCCCTGAACAAGGCAGTTAACCCACTGTTCCCCGGTAGGCTGTCATTGTAAATAAGAATTTTCTTAACTGACTTCCGTAGTTAAATAAAGGATAAATATATAGTGCACTTCTTTTATTATTTATTTAACTAGGCAAGTCAGTTAAGAACAAATTCTTAGTTACAATGACAGTCCTACACCGAACCCTATTGGCCCTGGTCAAAAGTAGTGCACTATATAGGGAATAGGTTGCCTTTTGGAATTGGGATGCAAACTCTGTAAAACAGTTTGTTCCTTCCCTCAGCTAACAAGGGGCCTGTCTCAACAAGGGCTGTCTGCCTTCCAGCTCTAACAAGGGGCCTGTCTCAACAAGGGCTGTCTGCCTTCCAGCTCTAACAAGGGGCCTGTCTCAACAAGGGCTGTCTGCCTTCCAGCTCTAACAAGGGGCCTGTCTCAACAAGGGCTGTCTGCCTTCCAGCTCTAACAAGGGGCCTGTCTCAACAAGGGCTGTCTGCCTTCCAGCTCTAACAAGGGGCCTGTCTCAACAAGGGCTGTCTGCCTTCCAGCTCTAACAAGGGGCCTGTCTCAACAAGGGCTGTCTGCCTTCCAGCTCTAACAAGGGGCCTGTCTCAACAAGGGGCCTGTCTCAACAAGGGGCCTGTCTCAACAAGGGGCCTGTCTCAACAAGGGGCCTGTCTCAACAAGGGGCCTGTCTCAACAAGGGGCCTGTCTCAACAAGGGGCCTGTCTCAACAAGGGGCCTGTCTCAACAAGGGGCCTGTCTCAACAAGGGCTGTCTGCCAAGGTAACCTGTCTAAAATGGCTGGGTTGTGGCAGGGACCTCACGATATGATCAGTATTACAATATATGATATACATTACGATCCTTCACGCACCACGATTCTATATGTCTTGAGATTTGATTCTGCTATAGGGTGGAACTACGGGTTGTTGTAATGCATTACATTTGAACTGCGATGGTACAAGGTACTTTTCTTAACCTGTTGGGGATCGCGTGCCCACTGGAGCCGCGTCTTGTTGTTTTTAGCTGAGAGGAGTGGAACCCGGTGTGGTCGTCTGCTGCAAATAGCCAATCCGTGACAAAGATCGACAAGTTGTGTGTTCCGAGATGCCGTTCGGCACACTACTGTTGTACTGCAGCGTTATGTGTCTGTTTGTGGCCTGCCTTAGCTTGCACGGTTCTTGCCATTCTCCTTCAAACTCTCTCATCAGCGAGCTGTTTTCGCCCAGAGGAGTGTCGCTGACTGGATTCGTTTWTTTTTAGTCGCACCGTTCTCGTTAAACCCTAGACACTGTCATGTGTGAAAGGCCCAGGAGGGCGGTCGTTTCTGAGATACTGGATCTGGTGAGTCGTATCGATGATCATACCACTCGTTTTGTCCATTCTAACAGTCTGGCTCGTTTTGTTCAAACAGTAACTGAATGTCTCGATGTCTGTCTGCCTGCTTTTTATAGCAAGCCACAGCCACATGACTCAATGTCTGTAGGAGCGAACCATTTTTGTGAACGGGGTGGTGTACCTAATAAACGGGCCACTGAGTGTTTACTGCTCATACCCATATGAACACAGTACATGTGACATGTAGACTGTTTCAATGTCTATAAAGTGTCAAACATTGTGTTCAAGCTTCTTCGATCTTGCCATTTCTGGAGAGAGAAATATTTGTGTTGGCCTGAGCTTTTGATAAATATTTACCCTGGGGTATGACCACTCTCCCCACACACGTATGGGTAATCAAAAACCCCTTGCATAAACAACACTGGAGCTAGCTATCCTGTGGGCTCGCACATTCTCACATATCTACTGCCCTCGTAAAATAGCACGGGTCAGACGTGGTCAGACGAGATCATTACCAGTCATAGATTTAGTTGTGCCAACTTTTAGAATGTTGAATATTGTTCTAATTCTCGATTTTACGTAGTATTATTAAAAATCTTCCCCATGTAATGTTAATGAGGCTGCTGTTGAATTGTTACGTTTAATGTAAATGCATCATAATGTACAAACCATGGTCCCAGTCATTTAGAATTCAATAGGACCTCTGTGGTCCCAACTCCCTAACTACATGGCTCTGATCTTGACCAGTCTGACGTTTCTAATTTAGTGCAGTTGTGTTCTGTAAAGGAATGCGCTGTTTGTGCCCAACCTTGGCGACGCCAAATCATCATTGGCACTATAGTGTGTCTAGAACGTGGTGTTATCGTGCCTTTCTGTTAGTCAGCAGCTCTTGCAATTCTACGTGCATCAGCACCTGCTTTTTATTGTTCCGTAGAGAAAGACTCCATATGTCTGCTGCGCCGTAGAGAAACACTCCATATGTCTGCTGCATCGTAGAGAAACACTCCATATGTTAGCTGCGCTGGACCCATCGCCGCGTAGAGAAACACCCCATATGTACTGCTGCCGTAGAGAAATCACTTTCCATTATAGTCTCTCTGATTTACACAATTTGTTCTGCCGCCTCTTAGAGAAACACTTCCATATGTCTGCTGCCGGCCCGATACGAAAACACATCCCAATATGTCTGCCTGCCTGTGAGAGAAACACATCCAGTATGTCTGCTGCTTGCTTCGGGTAGAGAAACACCTCATATGTGCTGCGCCTAGGACAACTCGCTACTCGCCGTAGAGAAAACCACTCCATTATTTCTACTGACAACTCATTTGTGTTATACTGTACACGAAGTTGTACAAAAACATTAGGAAAACACCCTGCTCTTTCCATGACATAGAACTGACCAGGAAAATCCAGGTAAAGCTATGATCCCTATTGATGTCACTTGTTAAATCCACTTCAAAATCATTTTATAGTATGAAGGAGGAGGAGACGGTGTTAAAGAAGGATTTGTAAGCATTGAGACCATTGAGACATGGATTGGATTGGGCATGTGATGAATTCAGAGGTGAATGGAACAAGACAAAAACATATAGTGCCTTTGAACGGGAGTAATGGTAGTAGTGCAGGATGCACCAGTTTGTGTCAGAACTGCATCGCCTGCTGGGTCTTTCTTGCTCAAACGTTTCCCGTGTGTATTCAAGAATGGTTCACCCCCAAAATGACATCAGCCAACTTGACACAACTGTGGGAGAAGAAGCGTGGGAGTCAACATGGGCCAGCATCCAGGTGTACATCAGTGTAGATGTATGGTGGTAGAGTTGGCATTAGATGCCCCTGCTCTTGTCCCAGTCCGTGGTGGAAGTTGGGAAGCCCTGTGCGTGTAGACTCCTGGAGCTGCAGATTGTGCTGTGATTGTTGTATTCATAACGGGTACTGATTTGATCCCTCTGAAGCTAGACTTTCTCCCTGGCATTAAGGCAGATTTCCCTGCTATCAAAGGCTCCTCTCTTCAGCCCACGTACATGGATTGGCTCCTGTATGAGGTTTACCACCACGCCGTATTTGCCACACAGTCCTCTCTTCAGCACAGTACACGAAAGCGCCAAACGCAGGCCTCTCACTGCTGTGAGACTGTTCAGCTTGCCTGATGTAGTGGTTAGTTAGGAGAATTTGGGACTTTGTTAGTAAAAAAATCTGGATGGCAGGGACAAGCGGACCGGTGGACCTGTGATCGATTGCGACTATCATAGCAGTAGAACCTGAGGAACTAAAACTTATTTGGAATAGCATTCTGGAGAATAGATACCACCTGCTCATTCTTAGCATCCCTACTGTTCTCTCTCCCTGTCCTTACCTTTCTCTCCCTGTTCCCCCTTCTCCTACCCCCTCTTCTCTTTCCCCCCGTCATTCTCCTTTTTTACCTTCCTACTTCCTTTTCAACCCCCTAGTTCTTTTCTCTTACCCCTACTTGCCTTTTCCTCCCTGTAACTCGTAGCAAAAGTAAGTCTCCAATCCTTACTTGGGCTGTCTTCGATTAATGCCTACGCCTCTTTTCTCTTAAATCATATTCCTAGATACATTAGCTCAGACTCTCGAATTCTTATGTTCTTCTCGTGTGATCACCCTCACTGGCTTACAGCCAGCTGCTCTACTCTATATTTTTCACATCCAGGCGATGCGCCACCAACCTTTGACTTTTTTAGTGGCGTCGGTAGGTGCCCACTAAAATTCGGAACTCTATCATGAGGAAACCCCTCTCCGGTGGCAGTGGCTCGCAGGGTCTTGGCGTACTCCCATCGTTTCTCTCACACCCTACTCAATCTCCTTATCACCCTATCTCACCTTTCTCACGTCCACGCCCTCTGGCCCTAGCCTACATTCTTGTTGATTCCTACCACCCTAACCATTCTGTTTCTGCGTTTTGGCCCCACAAATAATTCACATGCCAATTCTAATACTTACTCTCTTTGCCATGGAGCCGCCACATCAGATAACATTTATCAGCTTTTACAGCTAATTGTCCTACAAATTCTCTGCACCATTTTCCTGAATCTTGCACCTCCCCTCTTCCCATGCTTCCCTACCGTTGCAAACGCTAACCACCAGTGACGGATTAAATCCCTATTCCCTCTGTCTCACACCTTCACTTCTTGCGGCTCCACATAGACATACGCGTCTGTCTGCGAAACCGAAAACTCTCAAACACCGGCTTTGACTCATCCCAGTGAGATAGGACAGATTTTTCCCACGTCTTAATGTCCTATTACTCGTGCTTTTCTTTGCCCTCCTTAAGCAAGTTCTCCCTTTCTTTATTATTTCCCGTTATCCTTCTTAGTCAGTCTGGTTCTTCTTATTGTACAGCAATCCCGTACTCTCATATTCAAGGCCTCAATGATGTGCATTCGCAGTCTTCTTCTGAACATTGCACGTTGAGATATGCGATCTGATACTTGATTCTGTAAAAGCATTTGGGCTGCAATTTCTGAGGACTGAACACTCAATAATTAACTCTCTGCGTCACGCAGACTGGTAACAATTCTTGGCGATCTCACTACCCATAAGTTAGGGTCCAATCAATAGATCCAGTCACTTCATCCTCATAGCGCCTTGATGTGCTTTTTGTCGACTGCACAATGTTAAGAAACTTTTGCATAAGTTGAACTTGGTAATATCTACCTCTCCATTCCCACTTGATCCTTCCATTGT
>NW_019942646.1:58737-60570 GCF_002910315.2 Salvelinus sp. IW2-2015
TTTGTAGCGATCCCCGTTTCTCTCTCCCTTTCCTTACCTTTCTCTCCCTGTTCCCCTTCTCCTTTACCCCTTCATCTTTTCCCCCCTTCTCCTTACCCCTCTTTCCTTTCCCCCTTCTCCTTCCCCCTCTTCCTTTTCCCCCTTTCTCCTTAACCCCTCTTCCTTTTCCCCCCTTCTCCTTACCCTCTCTTCCTTTTCCCCCCTTCTCCTACCCCTCTTCTTTCCCTTTCCTACGCTTCTCGCTTCCCCTTCTCCTTACCCTCTCTCTTCCTTTTCCCCCTTCTCCTGTACCCCTCTCTTCCTTTTCTCCCCCTTCTCCTCTACGCCCTCTCATTCCTTTCCCCCCCATTCCCTTACCCCTCTTCCTTCCCCCTTACTCCTTCCCCTCTCTCCGTTTCACCCTCTCCTGTCCTTCGCCTGTTTCCCCCCTTCTCCTTACCCCTCTTCTCCCTGTTTCCCCCCTTCTCCTTACCCTCTCTCCCTGTCCCCCCTTCTCCTACCCCCTCTCTGTTCCCCTCTCCTTACCCTCTCTCCGTCCCCTCTCGTTACCTCCCTCCCTTTCCCCCCTCTCCTTACCCCTCTCTCCCCTGTTTCCCCCCTTCTCCTTTACCTCCTTCCTTCACCCCTCTCTCCCTGTCCCCCTTACTCTCTCCCTTTTTCCCTCCTTACCCCTCATCTCCCTGGTTTCCCCTTCTCCTTACCCCTTCTCCCGGTTCCCCCCTGCTCTCTTACCTCTCTCTCCCTGTTTCTCCCTTACCTCTCCTTACCCTTATTTTTTTCCTGATGTCTCTCGTTCCTGGACTGATTCATTTGGCACAGCTCTCTCCCTAGTGCTCTCCAGAGTGGTCTGTAAGGCACTGTTGTATAATTGTTGGCTGCTGAAACGATCTTCTCCATCGTGGATGAGGCTTGATCCCGGTGCCGCTTTGGAAAGGTGTGGACCCTAACCCTGTCCCATCTGCACCTCCTGTACCTCCAGCCTGCTCACTACTGACCAGACTTCTCGCCCCCTGCTGGACAAATTAGAGTATTTTCCTTCATTGGCTGCAAAACCCTGAACTGTTATTTTTCACTATTGTGGTGTTGCCCCACCATCTCAATGTCGTGCTGAGAGATTGAATGTAGTTGGAACCAAGGACAGGTAAGTGCGTTACCTTCATCAGGGCCGGATTACCGAACAGACACGTAGGGCACATGCGCTGGGGCCCAAATTTTATATATTTTTTATTTTGGGATTAAGTGAGGTTGGCCTTTAGAGAGGGGGGGCCCCCCAAATAGCATATTAACACGTCATAAGCAATGTCAAAATGTGTAGAATAGCAGAAAATTTGCTTTAAAACGGAATAATTTTCCAGGGCCCCTTGGAGGTAGGTGCCCCGGGGCCCGAAATCTGATAGTCCGGCCCTGATCTTCATTCCTCCTTTTTGTTTACTGAAGATTTGCAAGTCTAGTACTTGGTCTTAATAATGAATCTGTCAATGTTGAGGTGTAATGTATATGGATTGCATCATTCATAGGATGTACGGTATGCACACCTCTTCATTGACTGTGACCCAAAATGCAAATCCCGGACCGTGATGTTGATATAGGCTAAATGATGGCGCACTTCAATTCAGCTTATGTAACATCGCCAAAGTATGCAGTGTCTTGAAATAGAGACAATATTGGCATCTGCTCCAGTAGACTAAAGATAATTCAATCAATTATCTTATGTGACATCAGTGGTTTCGCCTAGTTACACAGGAGCGGGGCATCAGTGGTTTAGCCTAGTTCCACAGGAGCGGGGCATCAGTGGTTTAGCCTAGTTCCACAGGAGCGGGGCATCAGTGGTTT
>NW_019942646.1:61645-100984 GCF_002910315.2 Salvelinus sp. IW2-2015
GGGGCATCAGTGGTTTAGCCTAGTTCCACAGGAGCGGGGCATCAGTGGTTTAGCCTAGTTCCACAGGAGCGGGGCATCAGTGGTTTAGCCTAGTTACACAGGAGCGGGGCATCAGTGGTTTAGCCTAGTTACACAGGAGCGGGGCATCATACATATAAAACTAACAAATGTAATGTTGTCAGCCTATATCTCTCTACTGACAACAGGCCGAGGGCTCTGCATGCTTTTAGAATTAGTGGCGACTCGAGGAACCAAAACTCTCATTCTACTAAACATCAGATTATACTATTCTGGCATGGGGCTAAGAATGAGGCATCACCTGTCTACTGCAGCCCGTAGATCACACTGCTCTAAAGACCAAACTCACTGTCTCGAAAGGAGTCGTATATTAACTCTGTTTTGACTGTGTGTGTGTGTGTGTGCTCCCTCATTGATTTCCTCATAGAAAACCCTACTGTATGTTTTTAATATCAGATGAGTTGAATAAGGCTGKTATGGAGCAGATGCTGCAGGAATGGGTTTGGACAGTGTGTTCCAATGCTGTCCAGTGGGTCCAGCCTTCATTTCCCCAAGTCTTTGTTGTTATGGCTCCTCAAATGGCACCCTATTCCCTATGTAGTGCACAACTTTTAACCAGGGCCCCAGTGCACTATGTAGGGGAATAGTGTGCCGTTTGGGACGTTGACAGTGAGTATGAGGACCTGCCCGGAAGGATCTGGGGCTGCTTGATGATGTTTAGAGTCCTGCACTGTCACTTCCATCACAATAAAGAGGTTTACTGCTGCTGCTGCCCGAATACTTAACCCTGTCTTCACCCTGTCTCCCTCTGTAGGAAACACACGCGCACGCACACACACACACACACACACACACACACACACACACACACACACACACGGTTGTCTTTGACTGGCCCAGTAAGAGGACGTGTAAACAACTTTTGGTTATAGGGAGAAATCTAATGCTTTTAGATTTGTGGCAAGAAGTCAAAATGTGAACTTAAAGAGATTCTTGGGATAATCACTGAACATGTTTCAGGCTTTGACCCTGTGGATTACTGTGTCGGGTGCTAAACTGTGCTTTGGTCGGGTGTAAACCTGTGCTTTGGTCGGGTGCTAAACCTGTGCTTTGGCTGGTGCTAAACCTGTGCTTTGGTCGGGTGCTAAACCTGTGCTTTGGTCGGGTGCTAAACCTGTGCTTTGGTCGGGTGCTAAACCTGTGCTTTGGTCGGGTGCTAAACCTGTGCTTTGGTCGGGTGCTAAACCTGTGCTTTGGTCTGGTGCTAAACCTGTGCTTTGGTCGGGTGCTAAACCTTGCTTTGGTCGGGTGCTAAACCTGTGCTTTGGTCGGGTGCTAAACCTGTGCTTTGGTCGGGTGCTAAACCTGTGCTTTGGTCGGGTGCTAAAACCTGTGCTTTGGTCGGGTGCTAAACCTGTGCTTTGGTCGGGTGCTAAACCTGTGCTTTGGTCGGGTGCTAAACCTGTGCTTGGTGTCGGGTGCTAAACCTGTGCTTTGGTCGGGTGCTAAACCTGTGGTCTGGTGGTCGGGGCTAAACCTGTGTCTGGTCGGCGTTGCTAAACCTGTGGTCTTGGTGGTCGGGTGCTAAACCTGTGCTTTGTCGGTGCTAAACCTGTGTCTGGTGTCGGGTGCTAAACTGTGCTGTGGTCGGGTGCTAAACCTGTGGTCTGGTGGTCGGGTGCTAAACCTGTGCTTTGTGTCGGTTGCTAACTGTGCTTTGTCGGGTGCTAAACCTGTGGTCTGGTGGTCGGGTGCTAAACCTGTGGTCTGGTGGTCGGGTGCTAAACCTGTGGTCAGGTGCTATGCTTTCTACTGGTTGTCTTCTCTACAATCACATACTAGGGTTGTAATTTTCTAAAGATCAAATTACAATAGTTACCAGTAAACACAGATGCCTGTATCTGCTCATACAGGAGTGTTGTCCTCTGCTCATACAGGAGTAATTAAAGGCCTAGTTAACACATTTTGGGGAGATAAATTAATATTTTTAAAACATTTTATCAGGGGGTGCTGCAGCACCCCTACRTCCCGCGGCCATGCTGTAGGTATTTTCCAACAGCTATGGAAACCGATGGTTTTTGTTCCACCCTGTCCTGGGGTCACAAACACAAAACTAAGCTTTGCAGTGGAATTACTCACAGAAACCCCATAGACAACTATCAATTGATGTCAGTGGTGGCTGGTGGGCGGTGATACGATTGATTTTAATGGCTGGTATGGAATAAATGAACGTCCTCTGATCGAGGACGTTCACATGTCAGAGATTAACTCTATTATTCTGATTTCTTGAGCACCGTTACCTTGAAACCTCCACATGATGAAGAGCTGTTATAGATGTGCTCTACAAAATTGCCATGGCATCTTGATGTACTGTACAGTATACTCTGAGTGTACAAAACATTATGAACACCTGCTCTTTCCATGACAGACTGACCAGGTGAATCTAGTGGAACGCTATGATCCCTTATTGATGTCACTTGTTAAATCCACTTCAGATGAAAGGGAGGAGACCGGTTAAAGAAGGATTTTTAAGCCTTGAGACAATTGAGACATGGATTGTGTATGTGTGACATTCAGAGGGTGAATGGACAAGACAAATATTTAAGTGCCTTTTGAATGGTATGGTAGTAGATGAAAGGCTCACCGGTTTGTGTGTCATGAACTGCAACACCGCTGGGTTTTCCCATGCTCAACAGTTTCCTGTGTGTATCACCACGCCTCCCGAGTTGCGCAGCTGTCTAAGGCACTGCGTTGCAGTGTTGGCAGCTGTCACTACAGCCTGGGGTTCGATGCCGGGTGCTTTACTTGGCTCATGCACTCTAGCGACTCCTTGTGGCGGGCTGGGTGCCTGCAAGCTGATTTCGGTCGTCAGTTGAACAGTGTTTCCTCCGACACATTGGTGRGGCTGGCTTCCGGGTTAAGATAGCGGCTGTTAAGATGCGCGGCTTGGCGGGTCATGTTTTGGCCTTCGTCTCTCCCGAGACGAAGGCGACAAGATCGTAATTMAATCGCAATTGGATATCACGAAATTGGGGAGAGAAGGGTGTAAAATTACTAAAAAAAGAACGGTCCACCACCCAAAGGACAGCTTGACGCAACTGTGGGAAGCATTGGAATCAACATGGGCCAACATCCCTGTGGAACACTTTATTGGACACCTTGTAGAGTCCATGCCCCGACGAATTGAGGCTGTTCTGAAGGCAAAAGGGGGTGCAACTCAATATTAAGACGGTGATCTTTATGTTTTGTTCACTCTGTGTATATCCTATAGTAACATGATCAGGCCAGAGAGACTGGTGGAATCTTCCATCACATGGAAACAGGACCAATACCAAAAAACGAGACTCTTCCTTAGTAAATCGCTCCCATCTCCTTACTTTACCTGTACCCCCTCTTCCCCTTAGTAACATTACTTTACCTGTACCCCCTCTTCCCCTTAGTAACAGGCCCTATCATACCCTGGCCGGCTGTCTCTCCATTCTGCCTTTATTAGGAGACGGTGACAGCCAGCCAGCCAAGCAGGCAGGTAGGCTCTGGCCCAAGATGTGTGTTTAGTTTAGCATTGTGCTGCAGCTAGGCTGCTGCTCTGAGCTGAGCCTGTCCAGGGCAGCTCACACAGCCAGCCAGAGGACCATCCTACTCCTTCAGAATGTTTACTCTGGTATCCAAAGAAGAACCACGTTCCTGCACTCTCTGGCTTGCATCACTGGAGCTGACATTTTGGGGGCCGTCGGGGCAGGATTCTCCCTGGTCTTATATGGTATAGATTAGTGGAGGACTGAGTGGTGGAGAGGAGAGACGCACTGTGGAGTTCTGTGGAGCATCAAGCGAGAGAGGACAAGCTTTCAGAGCAGAGGGAGGTGATATGTTCAGGGAAGCTGCTGTTCTTCAAATGTGCTTAGCCATGATGGATGATTCAGCATTGTGGCACAAACGTACACACACACACACACACACAGCGTAATGACAATCTTACTAAGTTCATACTGACCATATGTCTTCAAGTATTGCACAAAGATACATAATATTGCATTCCTTAGACACATACACAGCTTAGCATTTGTGCAACAGGTCCTTACCAAGTCCTACAGACTGAATGTGAACCATGCAGGCACAGCTGTCTGGCTGATGGCTGTCTTCAACTAGCCCGACATTAACACCAACTAGGCCTAGACCAGTCAATACTGTCCCCTAATGATGGACAAAGGTCATCTGACCAAGGTTCTTTAGGGTTACACTGACTGACCCTGTCTCTCATTTAGCATAGCATCAGATTACATAACAAGGAGGACACTATCAATAATATTGGTCTTAACTTACAACCCTTTTGAGACCTACAAAGGTTACATTTTATTGTGAATGTGCAATAACAAGCTCCTAGCCAACTCATGAGGCAGCGRGTGAGCATGATCAGCTGTCATCCAAGTTAGTATACTATCAAAAACACCATCTACACCAGTAAAAAAAACACATACCTTTGTCCCTGTGTAAAGTTTCCAATTTAAAAAATAAATACATGTATAAATAAAAATTGTAACTAGGCAAGTCAGTTAAGAACTTCTTATTTACAAMGATGTCTTATCGTATTTCTGTTCAGAGAGAGGGTGGTGGGGAGCAGAGCACAAGACGAAATGGGTTAATTAGACAATATGGATGAGATGTGAGATCAGACTGAACAGCTGTGGTTTATGAGGTGAAAGTCCGGGCACGGGCTGGAGCCGCTGTCAGAGAGAGTGGCTGTAGTGTGGGGCTAATCCTGTAGCTATCCACACACTGCGGATATGACTGGGGCCAGAAATCCCTGTATTTCTGACACAAKATTTTTCTCCTTGAGGCCCCAACACCCGACCATTTATTTTTCTTCCCGTAAGGCCCCCATTAGCCAAATAATGATAGTTTTGCATAAAATCACCCAATTTAGTTTGTCCCTGCTGGCCCTAGCTTTCGGTCTGACAACCRACATAACCTGGCCATATCCACACTATTCATGTGCTGTTCACACACCAGCCTGTCCCATCACGCGTACCCTTGTTTATTTTGTTAACTAAGCAGCGTTGTGGTCTGGTGAGACGATACACAGCCTATGCTAGAGGTTACATTCAACCACTTAGTTTTTAAGAAGAAGCCCCCGTGTGCATTGGGACTGACGTCTGTTTTGAAATTGTACATTTGTGTGGGAGGCTGTTGCGGACATCCAGGCAGAGGCGCTTAAGGAGGAAGGATCGTGTTTGTTGCTGTGGTGGCTGTCAGGAAGGTGAGGGAGTGGGAGGTAGAGCACACACAGACTCCCGCCGTCAGGCAGCCACTCAGCTAACACTTTGCCTTATTAGGGATGTCTACTGGGAGTGGAGAGGGGTGGACTGGGGATGGGCGAGGCGTGCGTGAAGGGCGAGGCGTGAGTTGTGTGTTAAATGGTTACTCTGACTGACTGCTAATTGGGAAGGCCAGTTAAATATTATTTCATGCTTTTAGTGTTCACCGTGTAAAGTACTGTCTTGTTCTGCAGTGAGTCTCCATTAACTCTCCTAGTGTGGACAACAGTAGGCTCGGTCTAATTTGCCTGGAATCGACACTGGTCTGCTGTAAATCCCTGCTGATTATGGAACCTAGTCCGTACTCCAAATGGCACTCTATTCCCTACTTAGTGCACTACMTTTGACCAGGGCTCATAGCACTCTATTCCCTACATAGTGCACTACTTTTGACTAGGGTGCCGTTTGGTTCTCTACTCAGTGTTGATCTTCTTAATTCACTGTCTGTTTCCAAAGCATTTAGATTCTGTGGTGTTGACTACTAACATTATAATGGACACACACATGGGTAGCAGCACCAATCAGGAGGACTACATCCCACATGTCACCGTAGGGCTCTGGTCTAGTAGTGCACTAAGTAGTGCACTATAAAGGGAATAGGGTGCCGTTTGGGATGTAGTMTGTCATTATGACACCACTGTGGGAGGGAACTTAGCTGTCCCRATAGGAGAACCCTTTTTGGTTCCAGGTATAATTTTTTTATTTTTTTTGTGTATGTTAGACTTCCTGTATTAACATGTAATAACACTGATAACACCCAAACAGTGCATCAGCAAACATGGTGTTCCTAAAGAATAGTTTCCTGTTTGATAGTAGTGCGGTGTTTGTGCCCAATAATACAACTCATTAGCATAGCATTCATCAAGAGGAATCCTCTCTCGCTCTCTGCTCTCTCTCTCTGCTCTCTCTGTCTGCTCTCTCTGCTCTCTCTGCTCTCTCTGCTCTTTCTCTCTCTGCTCTCTCTCTCTCTGCTCTCTCTGCTCTGCTCTCTCTCTCTCTGCTCTCTCTGCATCTTCTCTCTTGCTCTCTCTCTCTCTCTGCTCTCGCTCGCTCTCTGCTCTCTCTCTCTCTCTCTGCATCTGCTCTCTCAATGCTCTCTCTGCTCTCAATTCAAAAGGCTTTATTGGCATGGGAAACATATGTTAACGTTGCCAAAGCAAGTGAAATAGATAATAAACAATACAAAATTTACAGTTAACATTACACTCAAAGTTCCAAAAGCATAAAGACATTTAAAATGTCATTGTCTATATATAGTGCATTTGGAAAGTATTCAGACCCCTTCACTTTTTCCATATTTTGTTACGTTACAGCTTTATTCTAAAATGTATTAAATTATATATTTTTCCTCATCTATCTACACATAATTACAAAGCACATTTATTAAAAATAAAATCCAGAAATACCTTATTTACATAAGTATTCAGACCATGTGATATGAGACTCGAAATTAAGCTCAGGTGCATCCTATTTCCATTAAGTGGCCCGACGGAAGCCACTCCTCAGTAAAAGGCACATGACAGTCCACTTGGAGTTTGCCAAAAGGCACCTAAAGGACTCTGACCATGAGAAACAAGATGCTCTGGTCTGATGAAACCAAGATTGAACTCTTCAGCCTGAATGCCAAGTGTCACGTCTAGAGGAAACCTGGCACCATCCCTACGGTGAAGCATGGTGGAGCCAGCATCATGCTGTGGGGATGTTTTTCAGCGGCAGGGACTGGGAGGCTAGTCAGTATTGAGGGGAAAGATGAACGGAGTAGAGTACAGAGAGATCCTTGATGAAAACCTTTTCCAGAGTACTCAGGACCTCAGACTGGGTTGAAGGGTCACCTTTCAACAGGACAATGACCCTAAGRACACAGCCAAGACAACGCAGGAGTGGCTTCGGGACAAGTCTCTGAATGTCCTTGAGTGGCCCAGCAAGAGCCCGGACTTGAACCTGATCGAACATCTCTGGAGAGATCTGGAAATAGCTGTGCAGCTACGCTCCCCATCCAACCTGACAGAGCTTGAGAAGAATGGGGGAAACTCCCCAAATACAGGTGTTCCAAACTTGTAGCATTAAACCCAAGAAGACTCGAGGCTGTAATCGCTGCGAAAGGTGCTTCAACAATATACTGAGTAAAGGGTCTGAATACTTGTGTAAATGTGATATTTCAGTTAAATTTTTTATACATTTGCAAACATTTCTATAAATCGTTTTTTGCTTCGTCATTATGGGATATTGTGATGTCATTATGGGATATTGTGATGTCATTATGGGGTATTGTGTGTAGATTGAGGGGGGAAAAAACTATTTAATCCATTTTAGAATAAGGCTGTAACGTATCAAAATGTGGTAAAAGCCAAGGGGTCTGAATACTTTCCAGTTTGTAACGATGTGCAAATAGTTACAGTAAAAAAGGAAAATAAATAAACATAAATACAACCCATATTTACAATGGTGTTTGTTCTTCACTGGTTGCCCTTGTGGCAACAGGTCACAAATCTTGCTGCTGTGATTGCACACTGTGTTATTTCACCCAATAGATATGGGAGTTTCGAATTCTTTGTAGGTTTGTGTAATCTGAGGGAAATATGTGTCTGTAATATGGTCATACATTTGGCAGGAGGTAAGGAAGTGCAGCTCAGTTTCCATCTRATTTTGTGGGCAGTGTGCACATAGCCTGTCTTCTCTTGAGAGCCAGGTCTGCCTACGACGGCCTCTCAATAGCAAGGCTATGCTCACTGAGTCTGACCCAAACTTAAGGAAAGCTTTGACTATGTACAGTCACAGTGGTTAGGTATTCTGCCACTGTGTACTCTCTGTATAGGGCCAAGTAGCATTCTAGTTTGCTCAGTTTTTTTGTTAATTACTTGACACGTTGGAAATAATGACCTTTTTGTTTTCTCATGATTTGGTTGGGTCTACTTGTGTTGCTGTCCTGGGGCTCTGTGGGGTCTGTTTGTGTTTGTGAACAGAATCTCAGTAGAATCTCAATTTGGTGTTTTTCCCCATTCTTGGTTGGCAAGCAGACCCCAGACCTCACAACCATAAAGGGCAATGGGTTCTTTAACTGATTCTAGTATTTTTAGCCAGATACTAATTGGTGTCGAATTTGATGTTCCTTTCAATGGCATAGAATGCCCTTCTTGCCTTGTCTCTCAGATTGTTCACAGCTTTGTGGAAGTTACCCGTGGCGCTGATGTTTAAGCCGAGGTATGWATCGTTTTTTTGTTGTTGTGTGCTCTAGGGCAACGGTGTCTACATGGAATTTGTATTTGTTGTCCTGGCAACGTGACCTTCTTTTGGAACACCATTATTTTGGTCTTACTGAGATTTACTGTCAAGGCCCAGGTCTGGCAGAATCTGTGCAGAAGATCTAGGTGCTGCTACAGATGCAACAGATCTATCAGACCTCAGGATAAGACCCAGAAGCAGACAGTTTGAAGTAACAAAAGTTTATTACGAAAACTGGGCAGGCAAACGACAGGTCAAGGGGAGGCAGAGGTCAATAATCCAGGGCAGTGTCACAAGGTACAGAACGGCAGGCAGGGTCAGGGCAGGCAGAATGGTCAAAACCGGGAAAAGCATCATGTTGTGGGGGTGCTTTGCTGCAGGAGGGACTGGTGCACTTCACAAAAATAGATGGCATAAGGAAGGAAAATTATGTGGATATATTGAAGCAACATCTCAAGACATCAGTCAGGAAGTTAAAGCTTGGTCGCAAATGGGTCTTCCAGATGGACAATGACCCCAAACATACTTCCAAAGTTGTGGCAAAATGGCTTAAGGACAACAAAGTCAAGGTTTTGGAGTGGCCATCACAAAGCCCTGACCTCAATCCCATAGAAAATGTGTGGGCAGAACTGAAAAGTGTGTGCGAGCAAGGAGGCCTGCAAACCTGACTCAGTTACACCAGCTCTGTCAGGAGGAATGGGCCAGAATTCACCCAACTTATTGTGGGAAGCTTGTGGAAGGCTACCCAAAACATTTGACCCAAGTTAAGCAATTTAAAGGCAATGCTACCAAATACTAATTTAGTGTATGTAAACTTCTGACCCACTGGGAATGTGATGAAAGAAATATAATAATTCTCTCTACTATTATTCTGACATTAGACTTTCTTAATAAAATAAAGAACTGACCTTGGACAGGGAATTTGTACAAGGATTAAATGTCAGGAATTGTGAAACTGAGTAAATGTATTTGGCTAAGGTGTATGTAAACTTCCGACTTCAACTGTATATTGAAAAGGGTGGGGCTTAAGCTGCATCCCTGTCTCACCCCACGGCCCTGTGGAAAGACGTGTGCGTTTTTTGCCAATTTTTACCCCACACTTGTTTGTGTACATTCATTTTATAATGTCGTACGTTTTTCCCCAACACCACTTTCCAACAATTTATATAGCAGACCCTTATGCCAAATTGAGTCAAAAGCTTTTTTGAAATCAACTAAGCATGAGAAGACTTTGCCTTTGTTTTGGTTTMTTTGTCAATTAGGGTGTGCGTGGTGAATACGTGGTCTGTCGTTCGGCAATTTGTTAAAAAGCCAATTTGACATTTGCTCAGTACGTTGTTTTGTCTGAGGTCAGATTTGTCTCCACTTTTGTGGTTTGGGGTGATCAGTCCTTGGTTTCAAATATTGGGGAAGATGCCAGAGCTGAGGATGATGTGAAAGAGTTTATGTATAGCCAATTGGAATTTGTGGTCTGTATATTTTATCATTTAATTTTAGGATACCGTCAACACCACAGGCCTTTTTGGGTTGCAGGGTTTGTATTTTATTCCTGTTGTTCATGCATTGTAATTGMAAAACCCAGTGGGTTCTGMTWGTCTTTAATATTTGTTTCTAAGATGTGTATTTGATCATGTTTATGTTTTTGCTGTTCTTTGTTATAGAGCCAAAAATATTGGAGAAGTGGTTTATCCATACATCTCAATTTTGGATAGACATTTTGTTTAGTGTTTTCCAATAAGTGGTTAGATTTGATGGATTCTTCAATTACATTGAGCTGATTTCTGATGTGCTGTTACTTATTTTTCCATAGAACATTTCTGTATTGTTTTAGTGATTCAACATAGTGAATCACTCAGGTTTTCTGGGTCTCTAATGTTCTTAGTCAGATAGGTTTCTGAATTTCTTTCTTAGGGTTTCATTCTTCATCAAATCATTTGTCWTTGTTTTTAATTTTAGGTTGTCTGCTTGACCTTTTTACATTTGATAGGGAAGCTGAGATGTCAAATATACAGTTTAGGCTTTCTACTGCCAAGTTTACACCTTCACTATTACAGTGAGAAGTTATCTAAAATGGA
Organism: Salvelinus sp. IW2-2015; assembly: GCF_002910315.2. Classification (NCBI taxonomy): domain Eukaryota; kingdom Metazoa; phylum Chordata; class Actinopteri; order Salmoniformes; family Salmonidae; genus Salvelinus; species Salvelinus sp. IW2-2015. Next base: position 72,273 of record NW_019942646.1, read on the forward strand.
TTGAATTTGTTGTTGCCTAATTGTTTTTGGGTAGGTTTCCACACTACTTTCCTTCCATCTATTGCATTTCTTAATATTATTCAGTTCCTTTGGCTTTGATGCCTCATGATTGAGTATTGTTCTGTTCAGGTAGGACTGTAATTTTGCTGTGATCTGATAAGGGTGTTAGTGGGCTGACTGAACACTCTGAGAGACTCTAGGTTGAGGTCAGTGATAAATTAATCTACACTATTACTGCCAGGAGATGAGCTATAGGTGTACCTACCACAGGAGTCCCCTCAAAGCCTACCATTGACTATGTACAGACTCAGCCTGCGACAGAGCTGCAGGAGTTGTGACCAATTTTTTTGTTTTGTCATAGTTGTAGCTAGGGGGACATTTTCGTGGGGGAATACTGTCACCTCCAGGCAGGTGTTTGTTCCCCTGTGTGCTGAGGGTGTCAGGTTCTTGTCCAGTTCTGGCATTTAGGTCGCCACAGACTAGTACATGTCCCTTGGCCTGGAAATGATTGATCCCAGGATGGAGAAGATGCTCACTGTAACCTAGAGGGCAAACAGTGGGTCCGTCTCCTGTATACCATGTTTCTTGTAGGATGACAATGTCTGGGTTCCTGCTCTTAAGGCCAAAGGCAGATGACCTTGTATATTCCAGGATGAGAAAGTAAAAGCTTTGTGTTTTCCTGTGGTTTAGGCCTGGACCATTACAGTAGGTGTGAGCAGAGCATACATCTCTCTCTGCTCGCTCTCCCTGCTTTTGCTACGTTTTTAGTCATTTAGCAGATGCTCGTATCCAGAGCGACTTACAGGCGCAATTAAGGTTAAGTGCCTTGCTCAAGGGCACATTGAAAGCTTTCGGTTACTGGCCCAACGCTCTTAACTGCAAAGATACCTCTCTCGTTCTCTCCCTGCTTTCTCAATTCAAAGGGATTTATTGGCATGGGAAACATATATGTTTACATTGCCAAAGCAAATGGAATAGGCAATAAACAAAGGAAACATTAGCTAACATTACTCTCAAAGTTTTGACATTTCAAATGTTATATTATTGGCTATGTACAGTGTTGTAATAATGTGAAAATGGTTGAAGTATGAAAGGGGAAATAAATAAATATAGGTTGTATTTACAATGGGGTTTGTGCTCCTCTGGTTGCCTGTTTTGTCATGGCAATGGGCCACACATCTTGCTGCTGTGAATACACACTGTGGTATTTCACCCAGTAGATATGGGAGTTTATCAACATTGGATTTGTTTTCAAATTCTTTGTGGGTCTGTGTAATCTAAGCGAAATATGTGTCTCTAATGTGGTCATACATTTGGCAGGAGGCTAGGAAGTGCAGCTCAATTTTCACCTCATTTTGTGGGCAGTGTGCATATAGGCAGACCTGGCTCTCAAGAGAAGACCGGGTAGAGCGGCCTCCCTCAATAGCAAGGCTATGCTCACTGAGTCTGTACGTAGTCAAGGATTTTCTTGATTTGGGGTCAGTCACAATGGTCAGGTATTCTGCCACTGTGTACTCTCTGTTTAGGGCCAGATAGCATTCCAATTTGCTCAGTTTCTTTTGGTTTATTCTGTCCAGTGTGTCAAATAGTTATATTTTTGCTTTCTCATAATTGTGTTGGTGTCCTAGGGCTCTGTGCGGTCTGTTTGTGTTTGTGAACCAAGCTCCAGAACCAGCTGGCTGAGGGGACTCTTCTCTAGGTTCATCTCTCTGTAGGTGATGCCTTTGTTATGGAAGGTTTGGGAATCTCTTCCTTTTAGGTGGTTGTAGCATTAACAGCTCTTTTCTGGATTTTGATAACTAGCAGGTATAGTCTTTCTCTCCCTGCCCTTTCTCTGCTCTCTCCCTGCCCTTTCTCTGCTCTCTCCCTGCCCTTTCTCTGCTCTCTCGCTCTCTCATATTCTCCTGCTTTCCCTACAGTCTCACTCTATTTGTGATGACTTAGGCAAGTGGTATTTCATGTTCATTAGATTGTGTCTGCACCTCTGTGTGCCGCACTATTGAAACCTTTCCTATGACTGTGACTGTGTGCAGGAGATTACAAACTGACTTCCTGGTTGGTCACAAAGCAGGTTCAATGAGTTAGCCACCTGTCTTTGATTTAAATAAAACAGAAATAACTATTGATTTTCTGCCTAATTTTAAGAAAGCTAAACTTAGATACCCTATATATACAAAAGTATGTGGACACCCCTTCAAATTAGTGGATTTGGCTATTTCAGCCACAGCCGTTGCTGACGGGTGTATAAAATTGAGCACACAGCCATTCAATCCCCATAGACAAACATTGGCAGCAGAATCGCCCGTACTGAAGAGGTCATAGGATGCCACCTTTCCAACAAGTCAGTTGATCAAATTCCTGCCCTGTTCTAGCTTCCGCCCGTCAACTGTAATAGCTGTTGTTGTGAAGTGGAAACGTCTAGGAGCAACACCGGCACAGCCTCGAAGTGGTAGGCCACACAAGCTCACAGAATGGGACCACCGAGTGCTGAAGTGCATAGCACGTAAAAATAGTCTGTTCTCGGTTGTAACACTCTCTACTGAGTTCCAAACTGCCTCTGGAAGCAACGTCAGCACAATAACTGTTCGTTTGGGAGCTTCATGAACTGGGTTTCCATGACCGAGCAGCCTCACACAAGCCTAAGATCACCATGTGCAATGCCAAGCGTCGGCTGGAGTGGCGTAATGCTTGCTGCCATTGGACTCTGGAGCAGTGGAAACGCTTTCTCTGGAGTGATGAATCATGCTTCACCATCTGGCAGTCCGACTGCGGAATCTGGGTTTGGCGGATGCCAGGAGAACACTACCTGCTTGAATGCGTAATGCAAACTGTAAAGTTTGGTGGAGGAGGAATAATGAGCTGGGGCTGTTTTTCATGGTTCAGGCCCATTAGTTCCAGTGAAGGGAAATCTTAGCGCTACAGCATACAATGACATTCTAGATGATTCTGTGCTTCCAACTTTGTAGCAACAGTTTGGGGAAGGTCCTTTCCTGTTTCAGCATGACAATGCCCCCGTGCACAAAGTGAGGTCAATACAGAAATGGTTTGTTGTGATTGGTATGGAAGAACTTTACTGGCCTGCACAGAGCCCTGACCTCAACCCCATCAAACACCTTTGGAATGAATTAGAACACCGACTGCGAGCCAGGCCTAATCACCCAATATCAGTGCCCGACCTCACTAATGCTTGTGGCTGAATGGAAGCAAGTCCCCGCAGCAATGTTCCAACATCGAGTGGAAAGCCTTCCCAGAAGAGTGGAGGCTGTTATAGCGGCAAAGGGAGGACCAACTCCATATTAATGACCATGATTTTGGAATGAGATGTTGAACGAGCAGGTGTCCACATACTTTTGGTCATTTAGTGTATATAGTAGACTCATAGGGCTCAGGTTAAAACTAGTGATCATGTAGTTTGTGTTTTTGGTTGAGTCAATAAGACCATGCCCATTGCAAGCGTATCTTTCAAAAAATATAAAGTTATTTCAGAATAGTGCTGCAAGTTGGCTGTAGTATACACCTCTGTCCTACATCCCAAATCCCACCCTATTCCCTATATAGTGCACTACTTTTGACCGGAGCTCTATGGATGCACCTCTCTCATCAGTCCTCCTGGCGCCTTCCTCCAATCCCTTTTCAGCGTTTTTATCATCAGGGCTAATTTCTGCCTGTAATCTGATTATGGGCTCTGAGAAGGTTTAGCACCCTGCCTGCAGAGCCTCTCTCTCTCGCTTTCTCTCTCTCTCTACATTGAGCTCCCTGGTTGCGCTCACTCACATACAGTGTGTGTCAGACTGCTGCGTGGTCTGAGCTGGAGATCCACTCTGTGCTGTTTCCTGGCTGTATCTGATTGTCTGTCTGTATCACTGCTGCTGTGACTGTCTTTGAGCTTCGTTAGCTGCTGTCACCCGGGACAGGGGGCCTGTCATCCGTGTGTGTTCCGTCTGTCTTCAGCCTCCCTACAAGTATGTTCCGGAACCCATGGATCACTAATTATCTCAGCCATGTCAAATACGGTTTCGATGGGCAAGGTGAGGAGGAGGAGGAGGAGGTGGGGGTGGGGGGGTGTTAGCAATACTGTTAGCACTTATTGTCCATTCATAGTAAGGAATTGTTCTTGTGTTGTGCAGAGAGGTGAGAGATTCCAAGGGCATGCTCTCTTAAGGAGGGGACTGGCTTTTACTGTGTCGACTGTGTGTGTTAATAATCACTCAGATGTCCATCTGCGGACTTTGAGTTGCTGTTTCTTTGTTACTTCTCACCTGATTCAAACTGTCCTGATATTAATCAGGTGCTTTATCCTTTGTTGTCCATGAATCATTGTATTGCAGCAAATCTTTACACCTCTCTCCTCCACACACTTCAAAGGCTGTACTGTATGTATAGAGTAAGATTTTAATTTGAGACAGTTTGCTGCAGCAGGAAATGTGAGTTATTATGTGGATTATAATTAATGGACATTTTTTTGTAGGGGTTGATACATTTTGTTGATGGGGCAAATCAAGTCTGACATTTTTTTGTGTGGAAATTACAAACTTTAGAAGCCTTTCTAAACCTTGAATACATATACTGTCTCAGCAGCAAAAGAGTGATCAAATTAAGATCCTACATCTGTTTTAAGCATCTCAGAGTAGGAGTGCTGATATAGGATCAGTTTGGCCTTTTTAGATCAAATTGAGTAAGATTACATTGACGGGGGTCCCTGATCCTGGATCAGCACTCCTAATCGGAGAAGCCTAATACAAACGGCTTTAGATAAGACTATGGAGGATGACTGAGGGTGGTTTGCATGATCTTTGCTGAAGATGACACACTCTCTAGTCTCTCTTGGCTCCTGTGATACCTGCCTGCGTGTGGACAAGACGAGCACCATTTTAACCTGGTCTATTTTTCACTTTTATCTTTTCCTCTGTACATTTATAGAAAATCCCTTTATTCACTGAGCTCACTTTTGACCGTTGGTCTCCTGAGCTTGTCGTGGGCATGTTCTCTTCACTCGGCTGCCCACGAAACAACCAGACATTGCCATGACGTGGGGCGACTGACATGTCTCTTCTTAAAGGCCCAGTGTAGTCAAAAACATAATTTCCATGTCTCAATTGTCTCAAGGCTTAAAAATCCTTCTTTAACTTGTCTCCTCCCCTTCATCAACACTGATTTTGAAGTGGATTTAACAAGTGACATCAATAAGGGATCATAGCTTTCACCTGGATTCACCTGGTCAGTCTATGTCATGGAAAGAGCAGGTGTTCCTAATTTTTTTGTTGTTGGTTGGAATAACACTGAAATTGTGAGTGATAACAATGCCCTTTTAGTGTAAGAGCTGTTTGAAAAGACCGCCTGAAATCCAACCTTTTTTGGTGGGATGGATGTTATCACTAGGCAGTAAATCATTTACATACATTTACATTTAAATCAGTTAGTAACTCTGTTTCTTATTGGCAGTAAATCAGTTAATAAACCAATCGCAGCTAGTTTTCAGTTTTCCTCTTCCCACTCAGACCACTCCCAGACAGACCTAGCAAAATGCTTGTTTGAGAAATTGATCCTTACTAAGCTATTTTTGACAATTTTTATTGAAAAAAATCACAGTAATGTACTTAATTGTTAACCAGAAATTATTCAATATTGCGATTTTAAAAACGTCTGCCTTGGACTTAAGACACTCTCAGGCCAACTCTAATCACTCCATCACCACCCATGACAACACCTACACACACACACACTGCTTTGCTGCACAGTTCATTGCTCTGTCTTGGTCTAGTCTTTATTGTAAATGAGAATGTGTTCTCAATGACTTACCTGGTTAAATAAAGGCTAAATAACCTACAACTACCAACACWCCCACCGTCCCTCCTGGCTGGGCCACTCCTCTTTGTCGTCATCCATTGGCTTTTGGGGCCAAAATAACCAGGGAGCACAGGTGTATTCTGGGGTAGAGGAGCCTTGCCCAGTAACTTGACCTGCTCCTATACTGGGGAGAAACTTCACCACAGGGTTATATTGCTGCCTGCCTGGAGTAGAGGTACTGTCAACTATGCTATGGTGTACCTATTTAGCCAGYACTCGATGGGTCCGGTTTTACCTTTTTGGACTAGCTTTATTTTGGAAGTTGATAAAAATGCTTATTTAATGAATGCACCTTGGTTGGAGAGCAAGACCGTGTTCCTTTCCCGTGGATTACACTACATGGCACCTGCTCGTCGAACATCTCATTCCAAAAATCATGGGCATTTAATATGGAGTTGGTCCACCCCCCTTTGCTGCAATAACAGCCTCCACTCTTCTGGGAAGGCTTTCCACTAGATGTTGGAACATTGCTGCGGGGACTTGCTTCTATTCAGCCACGAGCATTAGTGAGGTCCGGTACTGATGTTGGCTCCCGAGTGGCGCAGCGGTCTAAGGCACTGCATCTCAGTGCTAGAGGCATCACTACAGACCCTGGTTCGATTCCAGGCTGTATCACAACCGGCGGTGGTTGGGAGTCCCATAGGGCAGTGCACAATTGGCCCAGCGTCATCCGGGTTAGGGTTTGGCCGGGGTAGGCCTTCATTGTAAATAAGAATTTGTTAAATAAATAAAATTAAAATAAAATAAAAATTAGGCGAATAGGCCTGGCTCGTAGTCGGTGTTCCAATTCATCCCAAAGGTGTTCGATGGGGTTGAGGTCAGGGCTGTGTGCAGTAAAGTTCTTCCACACCGATCTCGACCAACTATTTCTGTATGGACCTCACTTTGTGCARGGGGGTATTGTCATGCTGAAACAGGGACGGGCCTTCCCCAAACTGTTGCCACAAAGTTGAAGCACGGAATCATCGACAATGTAATTGTATGTGTTAAGATTTCCCTTCACTGGAACTAAGGGCCTAGCCCGAACCATGAAAAACAGACATTATTCCTCCTCCACCAAACCTTACAGTTGGCACTATGCATTCGGCAGTAGTGTTCTCCTGGCATCTGCCAAACCCAGATTCGTCCGTCGACTGCCAGATGGTGAAGCATGATTTATCACTCCAGAGAACGCGTTTCCACTGCTCCAGATCCAATGGCGCAAGCTTTACACCACATGACGTTGCTTCCAGAGGCAGTTTGGAACTCGGTTAGTGTGCACTGAGTCACCTCGGCGGTCCCGTTTTGTGAAGCCTATCACTTCCCTTTGCTACTAAGTTTCCACTTCACAATAACAGCACTTACAGTTGACCGGGCAGCTCTAGCAGGGAGAAATTTGACAAACTGACTTGTTGGAAAGGTGGCATCCTGATGGGTGCAACGTTGAAAGTCACTGAGCTCTTCAAATTTCTCTTCCATTCTACTGCCAATGTTTGTCTATGGAGATTACATGGCTGTGTGTTTGATTTTATACACCTGTCAGCAATGGGCGTCGCTGAAATATCCAAAATCACTAATTACTTTTGGACATGTAGCTTTACTTTCACAGCTCTTGACTAATGCTATTAGACTGCTGAAAAGAACCATTTCCCTCTTCTTTTCCCAGGGTTATTGTTGATTTTAGGAGTGAATGCCTTATTTAGGCTTGAGTCTAGTGCTGGTTATCTAAAGTGAATGTATTTCCCTAAATGTTTCCATTTAGATTATGATGAACAGATTGCAGTGGGAGAATTCATCKTTTTTAAACATGGTGGATTCCATTTTGTTTTGTCCATTTTATCAATGGCACATTCTTGATAGTATGGACTTTTCCTCTGTTTCTCTCCAGGCTTTGGAACTGAKGCTCCAGTCAAACTCTGCACTTCAACCTCACTGCCAACTGAAGCTCTAAGGTGGGGGGAAACCATTTTGTGTGCATTTCTCATGTGTCATGCTCTACTCACGTTTATCAACTTTCAAAGCAGTATAACTTCCCCATGTTTTAAGCTCTGTACTTTTCAAAACTGTAAAAATGAAAATACAGCCTAGATATAGTCGTCTGGGCCCTGGTAAGAAGTTGTGCACTGTAGTGAATAGGGTGCCATTTGAGACGCGACTATTGTATCTGCCATGTCGTCAGGAAAAGGGGGTAGATAAGGATAATGGTAGGTTCTTCAGACTGCTTTAAGACTCGTCTGTCTTGCCTAGTAAGCATTAAAAGCTGGACATGCTTGGAGCAGCTTATCCTAAGATGCTTTGTTCAAATGGAAGAACAGTAATTCCTCTTAGGATTGCTTTGTTTGCCATATTCAGTAGTCTCTTTCTATCCTGATGGAATTTAACATACTCCTGTAACTGAAGCTCCTTGGTTGTATGGGATGAATTTTGGGCAATAGCCATCTGCACTAGTAGCCGGGAAATTTCTACTAACCCCGGTTTGAATTATACCAGCTAAGTGTCCAACATCTGTGCCTAAAGATAACATAGATCTCAAAGGCTATTAAATAGACACCCAAATAAACTATAGTCAGTGCCCTTGTTGTTCCAAATGTCACCTTATTCACTTCATAGTGCCCTATGGGCCCTGGACAAAAGTAGTGCATTATATAGGGTTCCATTTGGGATGCACACTAAGTCAACTATAAAAGTGATCAAATAAAGTGATTATTAATTTAAGAATGACATTAATCTAGGGTCAACAAACAGGGATATATATATATATATATATATATATATATATATATATATATATATCATGTTGGCGGGCTAGTTTGGCATGTTTTCTACTAGTCCGGTCTGAAAAGTATTAGCTAGCTTCATTTCCATCCTTAATCCATTCAAAGCTAGTCATGTGATCATTCAGTAATGAGCCATAGAGTTGTACTGTTTCGCACTGGACCATTGTAAAATCTTTTGATTGACAAGTAAGAGGGTCAGAGTCGGTGTTTCATTGTGACAGCAGAGATGTTTAGAAGATATTTGCCTGGGTATGTATCCTTTTGATCCCCCTCTATAAAGCCACTAAGACATGATCCTGATGGTTTCCTGGAGGTGGGCCATGTTGGGGTTAGGGGTTAACCTGTGCCAGGTCTTGTTAGCCTCATTCTTAGCGAGATCCCTCCCTGCCTCACGGAAGTGGATGGCTCAACATAGTACAACATTACCTGCACTGACCATGGGGACTGACGAGATGTTTATTCCCTTAAAGGGACAATCTGCAGTTGAAACAATAACAAAGCGGTCGTCCCACTGTTTCGGTATAAAGCTACGGGTCTGGAGAAAAGTAACCACTCTCAAATGTATAGACAGAGCTATGGACGCAAAGACTAACCATCCATGATATTACAATTTTATAGTTTTGACCATGTTTTAAGGCTCACATGTTTACATTGTGGTTGTTTGCAAACATTGGAGTAAAACAACATTTTTTACTCTGATGGGGTACGGCAGTTGAACTAAGCACATGTAAGTTATATTCTTTGAGAATCCATGAGTATACAGTATATCTTTATATTCTTTGAGAATCCATGAGTATACAGTATATCGTTATATTCTTTGAGAATACATGAGTATACAGTATATKATTAATTTATAAGTCCAAAAATGTATGTAGCAACTGCAGAGAGATCCTTTTTTAAAGGCAGTGAATATAGTAATAGTAGTAGACATGATGTTGCCTTCACAACATTCAAATGGTTCATTACCGTCACCAACTCAGTGGCCTTGTGGTGTCAGCCCTGAGATTGGAAGGTTGGACGTACCATCTCATTTTGAGTTGTACCAAAGAGTCAAAAAATTAACCCTATTCCTCTCTGCTTGACACTCCGCATTAAGAAGATCGATTGTGGCCCTGCGATAGGCTAGCGTCCTGCGATAGGCTAGCGTCCTGCGATAGGCTAGCGTCCTGCGATAGGCTAGCGTCCTGCGATAGGCTAGCGTCCTGCGATAGGCTAGCGTCCTGCGATAGGCTAGCGTCCTGCGATAGGCTAGCGTCCTGCGATAGGCTAGCGTCCTGCGATAGGCTAGCGTCCTGCGATAGGCTAGCGTCCTGCGATAGGCTAGCGTCCTGCGATAGGCTAGCGTCCTGCGATAGGCTAGCGTCCTGCGATAGGCTAGCGTCCTGCGATAGGCTAGCGTCCTGCGATAGGCTAGCGTGCTGTCCAAGAGGTGTACTTGTATATCAAGCTGCCTCACACGACAGAAATAGGAGATAGGCATGTATACTTTAGAGTAATTTGATGTCCATTATGTGAGATGTATCCTGTATGAATTTGTGTTGGTACCTTACTAAACACTGGAATACATCGTACATGTATATACAGTGCCTTCAGAATGTATTCAGACCAGTTGACTTTTTCCACATTTTGTTACTTTTATTTTACTTTTATTATAAAATGGATTCAATAAAAACAATTCCTCAATCTACACACACTACCCCATAATGACAAAGAGAACATAAACCAAAAAAAATGAAATACCTTATTTACATWAGTATTCAGACACTTTGCTATGAGACTCAAAATTGAGCTCAGGTGCATCCTGTTTCCATTGATCATCCTTGAGATGTTTCTACAACTTGATTGTAGAAATTTACCTGTGGTAAATTCAATTGATTAGACATGATTTGGAAAGGCACACACCTGTCTATAAAAGGTCCAACAGTTGATCAGTGCATGTCAGAGCAAAAACCAACCATGAGGTGGAAGGAATTGTCCGTAGAGCTCKGAGACAGGATTGTGTCGAGGCACAGATCTGGGGAAGGGTACAAAAACATTTCTGCAGCATGGTCGCCAAGAACACAGTGGCCTCCATTCTTAAATGTAAGAAGTTTGTAACCACCAAGATTCTTCCTAGAGCTGGCCACCCGGCCAAACTGAGCAATCGGGGGAGAAGGGCCTTGGTCAGGGAGGTGACCAAGAACCAGATGGTCACTCTGAAAGAGCTCTAGAGTTCTGTGGAGATGGGAGAACCTTCCAGAAGGACAACTATCTCTGCAGCACTCCACCAATCAGACCTTTATGGTAGAGTGGCGAGATGGAAGCCACTCCTCAGTAAAAGGCACATGACTGCCCACTTGGCGTATACCAAAAGGCACCTAAAGGACTCTCAGACCATGAGAAACAAGATTCTTGGCCTGAAAGCCAAGCATCATGTCTGGAGGAAGCCTGGCACCATCCCTACGGTGAAGCATGGTGGCGGCAGCATCATGCCTTTGGGATGTTTTTCAGCGGCAGGGACTGGGAGACTAGTCAGGATCGAGGTAAAGATGAATGGAGCAAAGTACAGAGAGATCATTGATGAAAACCTGCTCCAGAGCGCTCAGGACCTCAGAATGGGGCAAAGGTTCACCAACAGGACAATGATCATAAGCACACAGCCAAAAAAAATGCAGTGGCTTCGGGACAAGTCTCTGAATGTCTTTTTTAGAAATGCTCCCCATCCAACCTGACAGAGCTTGAGAGGATGTGCAGAGAAGAATGGGACAAACTCCCCAGATACAGGTGTGCCAAGCTTATAGCGTCATACRCAAGAAGACTCGATGCTGTAATCGCTGCCAAAGGTGRTTCAACAAAGTACTGAGTAAAGGGTCTGAATACTTGTGATATTTCAGTTTTTATTTTMAATAAATTAGCAAACATTTCTAAAAACATGTTTTTGCTTTGTCATTATGGGGTATTATGTATAGATTGGAGAGGGGGAAAAACTATTTAATCCATTTTATAATAAAGCTGTAACGTAACAAAATGTAGAAAAATCCAAGGGGTCTGAATACTTTCTGAAGGCACTGTACATCTTGAATAGCAAGTCTCATAATATGATGCTGTATTCATCTGAACTTTCAGCTTTCAGAACGACTTTTCATTCAGGGACAGGACTGCGCTGGTAAGGAGTGCTACTGACATCGATGCCAGTCTTCTGGCAGTCCTTCCCAAAGGTGAGTTGCATCCCGAACACCGACTGCATCCTAATGGCACCTTATTCCCTTGGCACTACTTCTGAACAGGACCCATAGGGCTCTGGMRCCAAAGTGGTGCACTAGATAGGGAATAGGGTGCTATTTGGGATTCATGCTTTAAAATAGGTATAATAGACAAACATGTTACTGTCATCCATCATGTTTTGTAATTTGTCTTTCTTTTTCTTTCCCAGTTTCAGAATTAAAGAAACATTTTGAAAGTGTTGTCTCTATTGATTTGGAAATGAACAGGTATGTTTCCATTTGTCGATTCGGAACCCTTGACAATGACAACCCTCCCTCTGTTTCCATGCATCCGATTGTCAGGTATGCTACAGGTCCCAAGGTGTGTCCTGAGTGGAGCTCCGTATCCGTTTCCATGATCCTTTGCAATTCTTCCACTTTCCACTGATCATAGTTACCTCAGACGTTTCCATGCATTTGCCTTTCAGTTTCTCAGTCACCTGTCGAGGTATACCTCAGACCGTATCCATCATTCCTTTCAGGTCTCATCCACGTTAGTTCATAGTTACCTCTAGAATCGTTTCCATGGCCCTCCTTTCATTCTCACTCCAGGAAGCATGTCAGAATATTTTACGGCTCAGACCGTTTCCATGCATCCTGTGCTATTCTCCCATCCACTAGTACATAAGAATTAGCGCCTCAAGAATCGGTTTCCACATTGACCTCCTTTCAGCTCTTCTCATCACGGTGAGTCATAGTTACCATGCTTACAAGCCCGTTTCCATTCATCCCTTTGTCAGTTTCATTGCACTGATCAATGGTTCCTCAGGAACCGTTCCATGCTCTTTTCAGGTTCGGCATCTACTGATCAAAGTACCTCAGAACGTTTCCATGCATCCTTTCAGTTCTCATCCACTGTCATAGTTACCTCAACCGTTTCCATGCATCCTTTCAGTTCTCATCCACTGTCAAAGTTACCTCAGAACGTTTCCATGCATCCTTTCAGTTCTCATCCACTGTCATAGTTACCTCAGAACGTTTCCATCCATCCTTTGCAGTTCTCTCATCCACTTGTCATAGTTACCTCACAACCGTTTCCATTGCATCCTTTCAGTTCTCATCCACTGTCATAGTTACCTCTAGACCTTTTCCATGCAATCCTTTCAGTTCTCCATCCACTGCTTAGTTACCTCAGACCGTTTCCTCCTCTCCCCCCCCCTCCCTGTGCTATCCTTTCACGTTCTCATTTCCCACTGTCATAGTTACCTAGAACATCGATTTCCATGTCTCTTCACGTTCTCAATCCACTGTCTGTTACCTCAAACCGTTTTCCATGCATCACTTTCCAGTTCTCATCCACTGTCATAGTTACCTCAGACCGTTTCCAGACATCCTTTCAGTTCTCATCCACTGTCATAGTTACCTCACACCGTTTCCATGCAATCCTTCCAGTCTCATCCACTGTCAGTGTACTATCAACGTTCCATGGCATACCTTCAGTTCTCATCCACTGTCATAGTTACCTTCACAACGTTTTCCATGGAATCCTTTTCAGTTCTCATCACTGGTCATAGTTACCTCAGAACGTTTCCATGTCATCCTTTCAGTGTTTCATCCACTGTCAGTTACCTCAAGAACGTTATCACTGTTATACTCTGGTTACAGACTAGGGTTGACAATTTCGTTGATCTTGCTTCCTATAAGTATATCCCAAGTTTTCCAGATATTCTGATTTGAAGATTTCTGGATGTCCTGTTTATTCCTTTCTGAATTCGGGAATTTTCCAACTGGGATTTCCTTTAGAGGAATGTGGTTGTTTTTCATGATTTGTATTTATTTGTTTGTTAGTGTATTTCCTACTCTCCTACGCTACCTTCATTGTGCAATTGTTGAGATGCAGGGCTCCTTTGCAAAATAGACCTTGGTCTCAATGGGTCTCCCTGCTAAAATAAAGGTTAAATAAATAAGCAAACTGTTTCAGTATGTGATAACACAGTAATCTCTGTATCCACCTGTCTGGTATGAAGCAGGAAGGAGAGGATAGCCAGGCGTCTGGAGGGTATCGAGAGTGAGGTTCCTCCTGCCCTGACGCCCAGCTGTGTCGGCCTGGTGGCCAACCGTATCCTGGAGGAGGACCTGCCACGATACACCCGGGCCTCAGACCCCTGTGAGCCAATCACGGGTATGTATGCTGATCACGTTTGGGTGACAACCTGTTTCTGCTCTCTTGCCAACTCATCGTGTCATGCCATGTTTGAGACATTGTTGTGTTCATATGATTTAGGGTGTGTTCCAAATGTCACCCTATTCCCTATATCACGGGTATCCAACTCTTACCCGGAGCCTGGCCGGGAGCTTGCTGGTTCTGTTCTACCTGATAATTAATTGCACCCACCTGGTGTCCCAGGTCTAAACCAGTCCCTGATTTAGAGGGGAACAATGTAAAAAAAACGCAGTGGAACTGGCTTCGAGGTCCAGATTTGAATTTGATACGGCTCTGGTCATAACTTGGGCACTATATAGGCAGTAGTGACATTTGGGACACGTCATTACTGTGTGTTTTTCTCCCTCTGGTTCCACAGTGAAATGTTACAGCAGAGAAGACATTGAGATCCCACCGATGCAGGTGTCCTCCCCAGACAGACAGTCCAGGGGCAGACCGGGGGACCAGCCTGGACCAGCCGCCCACCCCCACACAGAGCCTGTCCTATCCCTCTCTGGTGGCCCAGTGGACCCAGCCAGCCTCAGCTCCAAGGCTGAACGGATTGCCCGCTACAAAGCCGAGCGCCGTCGCCAACTCTCTGAGCGTTACGGCATCGTCCTGGATCAGGAGATGAACATGGACTACACCCCCCGTTACTCGCGCTCCCGTAGAGAGTCTGACGTCTCCGACAGAGGGGCCCCAGCAGTCACCGAGCGTAGGAGAGATAGAGAGGAGGTGGAGGAGGGAAGAGAAGGAGGGAGGGAGAGTTCTCGCAGGGCTCCCTACAGCTCCAGACTGGGCCGGGTCTTCATGCAGGCTCACCCTGCTGAGGCTGACCAAGCTCCTGCCCCAGGCCACGGCTCTGCCCATACCCAGGCCCCTCCGTCCACCTTGGAGAGGGCCAGCACCTTCTCGGAGAGGATGATGAATCTGGAGAACTATCGGCTGGCCCAGGAGAGGACAATGGCAGGAGGGCCCAGAGGAGCCAGCAGTAGGCCACAGGATACCCTCCATACCCAACCCCAGCAGACCCTTCCCAAGGCCAGCCCTCTGGAGCAGCATCTCAGCCCCCCTTCATCCAGGGCCTCATCCAGGGAGTCTTACAGCGTGGATGCCGTCCCCAGCTCCCCCCTAACAGCCCGCCGAGTCTCCCTGCCCTACGGCATCTCCCCCAGGGACCTGTTCATCGAACAGCAGGCTCAGGCCGTCCTCAGCAGACATGGGTGAGTTCAAATCAGCTTTGCTTTTATAATGCACTCTGTCTCCATTGAGTTTGATCAATGTATCAAGTTTCAAATGTACTGTATGGACATCCAATGAGTTGCTGGAACAAAGAATAAACTCCTAAAATACAGACAGTCCCCAAATCCAGAACAAAATCAAGAAAGCGTTCAGTATTATAAAGAGACAAAACCGATGAAGCAACACCTCACGGCACAACGTCTCTCCTCTATTTCACCTAGATAGTTTCTATGTATTAATATGTAGCTATGTGTGGCTTTACTTTTTTTTATTTTTTTTTATTTTTTTTAGTTCTGTCCTTGAGCTGTTCTTGTCTATTAATGTTCTGTATTATATCATGTTTGTGTGGACACCAGGAAGAGTAGCTGCTGCTTTTGCAACAGCGAATGGGGATCCTAATAAAATACCAAAAATAGACAGCCTCACACTAATGAATGCTCCTGCTGTTTAGTCAGGCTTGAACCTTCAGGTCATCAGTAATGTTTTATAGGAGTTCAGATTAGGTCAGGGCCATTAGAATAACACGCTCTCAAATACGCTTGATCTCTGTATCAACTCGGGTTGCTTTCAGCATTAACTGACCACTTTAAGGATTAGTTGCTGTATGTTGTTGCCCCTGGTAACAGTGTGTTAATTGTGCCATTAGGGGCTGTATCCAGACTGTGGTCACAGTGTTCTATCACGCTAAGCACTGCTCTGGTTTCATAGAGGAGGTGCTCTGCCTGCCTGGGTATCTCATCATCATCCTTAGACGGGGTACTGGGTGGGTTTGAGACTGGGTAGAGGGGACTATCTATTACGGGGGGGGTTGTTCAGTGGGTTGGGGTTTACAGCTTGCCCTGTGAGGCAGACCTGAGGCCAGACCAGAGAAAGAGGGGGAGAGAGCACACGTTTCAGATACTATAGCCTGTTACGAAACCATTTAGCCAGCCTACTGCTATCGCTACACTTGCTAGGTCTAGTGTTTCTAGGCCTGGCTAAATGATAGAGTTAACCTGTCTGAAACACTATGCAGGCCCATGCTATGTCCTGCTCTATTATTGTATAGGTCTAATGGCACAGTTCAAAATACTATGTATTGTCCTGTAGCCTGGCAACCTTGTCTCAGAGCCACTGGTCTCTCCAGACACACAGTATATCTATGTAGCTAGGCCTACTATGTACTTATTATAGCTAGACAGGTTTAAAACGGCTTTTACAGCTGAATTTAAGAGAAGAGCAGTCACAGATAGTCAATCGTAAATCAATCTAGTTTAACACAAGTTGCAACAGGGAGACACCTTCCAGCACAGAAGCAGAGAAAATGTCTAATGTGCCTTTTGGAGATAAGCCCTTTAAATTCTAATCCGACAGTATCAAATGTTCTGTAAACACCGGCCCGAAAGGCTGCGAGGAGGACACAACATCAGCTGCTATAGTAACACAGAGATACATTATCAGAGTGTCCCTGGGCCCAGTGTTGCGTCAGACTTTAACCAAACATTGATACGGGCAGTTAACAGGTCGACGGCAGGAACCTCAGTACTTAGTTACAGTTAAACAGGTCACGGCAGGAACATCAGGACTTAGTTACAGTTAAACAGGTCGACGGCAGGAACCTCAGTACTTAGTTACAGTTAAACAGGTCGACGGCAGGAACATCAATACTTAGTTAGCCGACAGTAAATCAGTTGAGGAATTTATTAAATAATTCCTCATTAGTTAGTGGCAAAATACAGGAAACACCAACACAGTGTCTTAATAGGCCATTGGGTCACCATGTGACGCCAAAATAGATTCTACAAGCGTTTGGAACTCTTCCAAGAGAAATTCCATRATTTGGTGTTTTGTTGATGGTGATGTAAAGCGCTGTCTCAGGAGCCGCTCCGGAATCTTCCATTAGTGTTCAATTGAGATCTGGTGACTGAGACACACACCCCCTTTGAAACCCATCTTTCAAAGTCAGTTAGATCTCTTCTTGGTAGCCAATATAATGGGCAACTGGGCATTTTTATACGTGACCCTAAGCATGATGGGATGTTAATTGCTTAATTAACTTTGGAACCACGTGTGTGTGTGGAAGCACCTGCTGTCAGTATGCTTTGTATTCTTCATTTACTCAAGTGTTTCCTTTATTTTGGCAGGTACCTGTAGTTGTTCTAATGGCCCAGTCTGTCTTTTCCTGTAGCCTGGCAGCCTTGTCTCAGAGCGACTGGTCTCTCCAGACAGACTCCGAAGGTGATGCTGTCTCTGAGTCTCTTATCAGCTGGCCATCCAGGTACTGTAGTAGGAACATATTGTATCYGCAGACKTGMGTTCAAATACTATTTGAAACTTTTCAGATACTTTCAATGTTTGCTTTAGCCTGCCTGGAGTGCCAGGTAGGCGGGGTTTGCCCTTTCAAGACTTCTATTAGTTTCATTATACCAGGCAAGTTCAATCAAGCACAGATACAGTATTTTGAAACGATTTCAAATAGTATTTGAACCCAGGTCTGTGTACGGTATGGGTGTGTCTGACCTGTAGACCCCAAAACACCTGSCTAACCCATCCTCCCAAAGGATACCCTTTATAATAGTGTGTGTATATTATATAATCATAGTTAGCATTCCCCTATTCATCTTTGTAATCTCCAAGTTAACAGGCGCTTAACTTGTAATCAACATTTTGCATGCTTCATCCACTTKGATTTTTCCTAAAATGTCTTACGATGTGATCTTTCAAATGTCATCAAACCTGCTTATCAGGGAATCGTAAACCTGGTTGTTGCACTCAACTGCCACAAGTGAATGCTTTGGTCATACTTCAGTCATTGTCTGCCGCAATGAAATCAGGGGGGAGACTGTTAATCTTTATCCGTCCGCTCGTCACAGGTAATATCCCAGACAGCACCGGTCCGATTTTGAGGAAACTTGGMTAAATGATGTCTCTTGCCATAGAGATGCTGCATTTACGAAAAATACACTGARTGGTCAGATGGTGACGCTATAACGATTGAAAAAGCTAACTTTGAAAGGTTACACCCCTCACACAGTTTGACCTAAATTTCATGAAATATGGTACATATGTTCTTCTCTTGCCTCGGGGACCCATAAGGTCCACCGTGATGGATTTTCTGTAATTTTTTTATTTTGTGATAAACACTTWACACACTACTCCTCTGGATAATAATAGTWGAGCGAATMATTTATTTAAGCTTTTATTTCTTTCATCACATTCCCAGTGGGTAAGAAGTTTACATACACTGAATTAGTATTTGGTAGCATTGCCTTTAAATTGTTTAACTTGGGTCAAATGTTTCAGGTAGCCTTCCACAAGCTTCCCACAATAAGTTGGGTGAATTTTGGTCCATTCCTCCTGACAGAGCTGGTGTAACTGAGTCAGGTTTGTAGGCCTCCTTGCTCACACATGCTTTTTCAGTTCTGCCCACATTTTCTATGGGATTGACGTCAGGGCTTTGTGACAGCCACTCCAATACCTTGACTTTGTTGTCATTAGGACATTTTTCCACAACTTTGGAAGTATGCTTGGGGTCATTGTCCATTTGGAAGACCCATTTGCGACCAAGCTTTAACTTTCTGACTGATGTCTTGAGATGTTGCTTCAATATATCCACATAATTTTCCTTCCTTATGCCATCTATTTTTGTGAAGTGCACCAGTCCCTCCTGCAGCAAAGCACCCCCACAACATGATGCTGCCACCTGTGTTTCACGGTTGGGATGGTGTTCATCGGCTTGCAAGCTTCACCCTTTTCCTTCCAAACATAACAATGGTCATTATGGCCAAACAGTTCTATTTTTGTTTCGTCAGACCAGAGGACATTTCTCCAAAAAGTACGATCTTTGTTCCCATGTGCAGTTGCAAACCGTAGTCTGGCTTTTTTATGGCGGTTTTGGAGCAATGGCTTCTTCCTTGCTGAGCGGCCTTTCAGGTTATGTCAATATAGGACTCGTTTTACTGTGGATATAGATACTTTTGAACTGGGTTCCTCCAGCATCTTCACAAGGTCCTTTGCTGTTCTGGGATTGATTTGCACTTTTCGCACCAAAGAATGTTCATCTCTTGGAGACAGAACGCGTCACCTTCCTGAGCGGTATGACGCTGCGTGGTCCCATGATGTTTATACTTGCGTACTATTGTTTGTACAGATGAACATGGTACCTTCAGGTGTTTGGAAATTGCTCCCAAGGATGAACCAGACTTGTGGCGGTCTACACTTTTTTTCCCCTGAGATCTTGCAGCGCGATCTGCGTCAAAAATAGAACTGACTTCTATTTTAGCCCTTGGCAACGCAGACGCTCGTTGGCGCGCGTGAGCAGTGTGGGTGCAATAATTCAATAATATAGATTTCTAAATGTATTTTGCAACGCTCGCGCACGCAAGTGGTGTAGTCAGCCTGTTAGTGTATGTAAACTTCTGACCCACTGGAATTGTGATACAGGGAATAATCTCTGTAAACAATTGTTGGAAAAATTACTTGTCATGCACAAAGTAGATGTCCTAACCGACTTGCCAAAACTATAGTTTTGTTAACAAGAAATTTGTGGAGTGGTTGAAAAACGAGTTTCATTGACTCCAACCTAAGTTTATGTAAACTTTCAACTTCAACTGTATGCAAGAATGCTGTAGATTGACTACATTTACATTACATTTACATTTAAGTCATTTAACAGCTCGGCATTCAACCACCATAGTCCCCTCCAAGCTCAGGACCCTGCGACTAAACATCTCCCTCTGCAACTGAATCCTGGACTTCCTGACGGTCCGCCCCCCAGGCGGTGAGGGTAGGCAACAACACATCCGCCACGCTGACCACCAACATGGGGTGCCCCTCACTGGTGTGTGCTTGTCCACTCCTGTATTCCCTGTTCACACACGACTGCGAGGCCGCACACGATTCCAACACCACCATCAAGGTCGCTACCGACAACGGTAGGACTGATCACCGACGATGATGAGGAAGCCTATAGGGAGGAGGTCAAAGACCTGTCAGTGTGGTGCCACATCTCCCTCAATGTCAGCAAGACAAAGGAGCTGATTGTGGACTACAGGATACGGAGGGGCTGTAGTGGAGTGGGTCAAGAGCTTCAAGTTAATCGGTATCCACATCACTAAGGAATGAACATGGTCCACACACATGGTGCAACATGGTCCACACCTCTTCCCCCTCAGGAGGCTGAAAAGATTTGGCATGGGCTCCGTATAGTACGGCAACTGCAAGGCACCCGACCGCAAGGCGCCACAGAGGGTGGGCAGTACAGCCCAGTACATCACTGGGGCCGAGCTCCCTGCCATCCAGGACCTCTATACCAGGCAGTGTCAGAGGAAGGCCCAAAAAATGGTCAGACTCAGCCACCCTAGTCATAGACTGTGCTCTCTGCTACCGCACGGCAAGCGGGACCAGTGCACCAAGTCTGGAATCAACAGGACCCTGAACAGATTCTACCCCCAAGCCATAAGACTGCCAAACAAGACTGCCAAATCGCTAATCATCTGGCTACCCAGACTACCTGCATTGACCCTTTTTTGCACTAACTCTTGTACTGACTCTCTTGCACACACACTGGCACCCAAACACACGCATAGACACTTTACCCCTACCTGCAGTATATCTACATACAGTAGCTACATCAATTACCTCATACCCCTGCACATCGAACTCTGTACTGGTACTCTCTGTATATAGCCATGTTATTTTTACTTATTGTTTTCGTTATTCACTGTATATTTATTCCTCACGTCACTACACAAAAAAATAAACGTCCTCTCACTGTCAACTGCGTTTATTTTCAGTGAACTTAATGTGTAAATATTTGTCTCCGTAATCTAGCATGAGTAGGATGGCCATCTGAATCAGGGTTAGTTTGGCAGCTGGGGTGAAAGAGGAGTGATTACGATAGAGGAAACTAAGTCTAGATTTAACTTAAGGTTCAGCAACCTTAAAGAAGAAAGGGTCTAAACAATCTGAACCAGATGTTTTTTTGCGGTCAAGTTTCAGGAGCTCCTTTAGCACCTTTAGCACGTCAGGCCCTCATACCACCCTCATGGAGTCGGTTTCTGACTGTTTGAGCAGACACATGCACATTTGTGYCCTGCTGGAGGTCATTTTGCAGGGCTCTGGCAGTGCTCCTCCTTGCARAAAGGCSGAGGTAGCGGTCCTGCTGCTGGGTTGTTGCCCTCCTACGGCCTCCTCCACGTCTCCTGATGTACTGGCCTGTCTCCTGGTAGCGCCTCCATGCTCTGGACACTACGCTGAATGACACAGCAAACCTTCTTGCCACAGCTCGCATTGATGTCCCATCCTGGATGAGCTGCACTACCTGAGCCACTTGTGTGGGTTGTAGACTCTGTCTCATGCTACCACTAGAGTGAAAGCACCGCCAGCATTCAAAAGTGACCAAAACATCAGCCAGGAAGCATAGGAACTGAGAAGTGGTCTGTGGTCACCACCTGCAGAACCACTCCTTTATTGCGGGTGTCTTGCTAATTGCCTATAATTTCCACCTTTTGTCTATTCCATTTGCACAACAGCATTTGAAATGTATTGTCAATCAGTGTTGCTTCCTAAGTGGACAGTTTGATTTCACAGAAGTGTGATTGACTTGGAGTTACATTGTGTTGTTTAAGTGTTCCCTTTATTTTTTTGAGCAGTGTATTACAGACTACAAAGGGAAGCAAAGCCGCGAGCTGCCCAGTGACCCGAGCCTACCAGACGAGCTAATCACTTCTATGCTCGCGTCGAGGCAAAAAATACTGAGGCATGCTTGAGAGCATCAGCTGTTCCGGGCGACTGTGTGATCAGGTTCTCCGTAGCCGACGTGAGTAAGACCTTTAAACAGGTCAACATTCACAAAGCTGCAGGCCAGATGGATTACCAGGACGTGTGCTCCGGGCATGTGCTGACCAACTGGCAGGTGTCTTCACTGACATTTTCTACATGTCCCTGATTGAGTCTGTAATACCAACATGTTTCAAGCAGACCGCCATTGTCCCTCTGCCCAAGAACACGAATGGAACCTGGC
Organism: Salvelinus sp. IW2-2015; assembly: GCF_002910315.2. Lineage (NCBI taxonomy): Eukaryota > Metazoa > Chordata > Actinopteri > Salmoniformes > Salmonidae > Salvelinus > Salvelinus sp. IW2-2015. The sequence continues at coordinate 94,506 of NW_019942646.1, forward strand.
TCAGTGACTTCAGACCCGTAGCACTCACTTCCGTAGCCATGAAGTGCTTTGAAAGGCTGGTAATGGCTCACATCAACACCGTTATCCCAGAAACACCAGACCCACTCCAATTTGCATACTGCCCAAACAGATCCACAGATGATGCAATCTCTATTGCATTCCACACTGCCCTRTCCCACCTGGACAAAAGGAACACCTATGTGAGAGTGCTATTCATTGACTATAGCTCAGCGTTCAACACCATAGTACCCTCAAAGCTCAACGCTTTACTAAGGATCCTGGGACGAAACACCCTCTGCAACTGGATCCTGGACTTCCTGACGGGCCGCCCCCAAGGGGTAAGGCTAGGTAGCAAAATATCTTCCACGCTGATCCTCAACACAGGAGCCCCTCAGGGGTGCGTGCTCAGTCCCCTCCTGTATTCCTTGTTTACCCACGACTGCATGGCCAGGCACGACTCCAACATTATCATTAAGTTTGCAGACGACACAACAGTGGTAGGCCTGATCACCGACAACGACGAGACAGCCTATAGGGAGGAGGTCAGAGACCTGGCCGGGTGGTGKCAGAATAACAACCTATCCCTCAATGTAGCCAAGACTAAGGAGATGATTGTGGACTACYGGAAAAGGAGGACCGAGCATGCCCCCATTCTCATCGACGGGGTTGTAGTGGAGCAGGTTGAGAGATTCAAGTTCCTTGGTGTCCACTTCACCAACAAACTAGAATGGTCCAAGACAGTCGTGAAGAGGGAACGACAAAGCCTATTCCCCCTCAGGAAACMAAAGATTTGGAATGGGTCCTCAGATCCTCAAAAGTTCTACAGCTGCAACATCGAGAGCATCCTGACTGGTTGCATCAATGCCTGGTACGGCAATTGCTCGGCGTCCGACCGCAAGGCACTACAGAGGGTAGTGCGTACGGCCCAGTACATCACTGGGGCTAAGCTGCCTGCCATCCAGGACCTCTATACAAGGCGGTGTCAGAGGAAGGCCAAAAAATTGTCAGACCCCAGCCACCCCAGTCATAGACTGTTCTCTCTACTACCGCATGGCAAGCGGTACCGGAGTGCCAAGTCTAGGACAAAAAGGCTTCTCAACAGTTTTTATCCCCAAGCCATAAGACTCCTGAACAGGTAATCAAATGGCTACCCGGACTATTTGCATTGTGTGCCCCCCCCAACCCCTCTTTTACGCTGCTGCTACTCTGTTTATCATATCTGCGTAGTCACTTTAACCATATCTACATGTACATACTACCTCAATCAGCCTGACTAACCGGTGCCTGTATATAGCCTCGCTACTGTTATAGCCATGCTACTGTATATAGCCTCGCTACTGTTATTTTTCACTGTCTTTTTTACAGTTTTTATTTCTTTACTTACCTATTGTTCACCTAATACCTTTTTTGCACTGTTAGTAAGTATTTCACTATAAGGTGTACACCTGTTGTATTCGGCGCATGTGACAAATAAACTTTMATTTGATTTGGGAGATGAGGAAATGTTGGACGGGCAAGGAGGCATGTCTGAGTCAAATAGTAATCCTGACTTAATGAAGTGGTGATTAAGGAGCTCAGCCATGTGCTTCTTGTCAGTAACTGCCACATCATCAACTTTAAGGGACATGGGCAGCTTTGAGGAGGAGGGTTTATTCTTCAGGTCTTTAACCATTTCCCAGAACTTCTTGGGGTTAGACCCTCCTTAAAGTAACTAACTTTGGCCTTCCGGATGTATAAGTGGCTATCACTTCAAACCAACATAGGATTTGTGCAGCTTATGTATGATAGCCTGATCCTACATCTGTTTGTGCTCTTGCCAACTCCATCGCTGTTATTGTTTGTCAAGCCAAACATGACAGTGAGGGACAAGGATGGCTGGCATAATAGAACTGTCAAACCCCCATGCAGGCTGCTGTATGTGTGGACTTATGACTAGCCTGAGTGCACTTATTTCTCATTTGCCAGAACGAGAGCCAGTCATCTTGAGTATGCGTGTGCCGAGTCTTTCGCCAAATGCCATTCTTGAGGTGGAGTAACTCTGCAAGATCACAGTCGAACCAGGGGTTGAACCTGTTTTTAATTCTCATTTTCTTTATGGGGGGGTTGTTTGTTAACAATACCACTGAAAACATCAAGAGAAGGTCCAAGCGTCWTCAGAGGGCATCAAACTGATTCTATACCATTTTACAGATGGCCGTGAGGGACGAGGATGGTTGGCATAATAGAACTGTCAGACCGGCATGCAGGCTACTGTATGTGTGGACTCGTCTTCCCAGTAACGCTAGGTTAAGTGTTAGGTCAAAATGGAGATGTGCTGTCTCTGTGTAGCGTGTATACTGTTTAAACTCCTTCCATGTCAAATGACGCAGCAGCCCGTCAATTAGGGTTGGCTTAGTGGTGTACAAGGAGATTAAGGATAAATACCAAATGGCATCCRATTCCCTATTTGGTGCGACCAGCGCCCTGGTCTAATGTATTGCACTATATAGGGTGCCATTTGGGACACAGCTTAACATGACCTTTGGCTGCTGGGAGCAAGGGGGTCACAGATAAAAATAGTTTAGGCTTGCTCATACTTTGGCCAAGAGAAATTAGAGTGAGCTAGAGATGACGCAGCAAGGGTTAGTATTGAACTACAACATGGAGCGTGATGTCACTTTCTGAACTTGTGAAACCCTTCTGTCAGTCAGATGGATGTTGTTTGTCCCATAACAATCTACTGCTGTCTATCTATATATATATATATATATATATATATATATATATATCTATATATATATATATATTTATCTATATATATATATCCCTGTTTGTTGACCCTAGATTAATGTAATTCTTAAATTAATAATCACTTCATTTGATCACTTTTATAGTTGACATAGTGCATCCCAAATCGAACCCTATTCCCTATATAATGCACTACTTTTGTCCAGGGCCCATGGGGCACTATGAAGTGAATAAGGTGACATTTGGAACAACAAGGGCACTTACTATAGTTTATTTGGGTGTCTATTTAATAGCCTTTGAGATCTGAAGTTAGTTCATCCATCCTTCCCCCTTTTAAGAACCAGAGTAAGAGAGAGAATGTCAAAAGATGACAGTGGGGTCCAAATGGTCCCAGCAGAGCGGGTTCTGGCTCCAGAGGCCCGAGTGAACAGACAGCGTGATCGGGCTCACACCACCACAGCTCACCACCTGTCCCAGCGCGGTCACAGCTCTGATCCTGTCACCTATCAAAAGACTGCCCCCTCTCAGCCCTTCCAGCCTGCCTACGTCCACATCCCAGACCGCCACGCCTCAGTACCACACACCCACACATCAGGCCCTGCCTTGGGCCACCACAGTACCCACCAGCAAACCCCCATGGGCCCCCCGGTGGTGGAGGTGGTGCCCCCGAGGAGGAAGGTCAGTGCCGACCACATCTACACGACCCAGAGGGAGACCCACAGGGAGGGCAGGCAGGCGCTGAGAGAAGAGGTACTCACTGAGGGTCTGCTAAAGAGCAGGAAGGCCGTGCTGCCCTCGGAGATCCGCCGCAGGGAAAAGAGCGTGGACGACCCCCACAGAGGGGAGCCCCAGCTGGTCCCAGGTAGCCGCCAGGACGACTCTGCCACCTCAACCGGCATGGAGTGGGAGAGTTATGGCATCGGAGGGGGGAGAACCAGTCGGGAGGACTCAAAAGAGTGGGAGACTAGGCCTCAGGACAGGGTCCAGCAGCAACCGCAGCACTGGTCCAGCCACATCCAGGACACAGTGGAGACAGGTCCAGCCAGGCCCATGGAGATCTCTTCCCACGCCCAGTCCAGACAGCAGCCCCTCCGCCAGCAGAGCCAGAGTCAGCCTGGGCAACATAGAGGCAGTGACTCGGCCGTCTACCTCCAGAGTGGCGCCTCCCTCCCCCAGGCCAAACCCAGTAGCATGGAGCCAGCTGAGCCGCGCAGGCCCCCCAAGCCCAAGGTCCGCACACGCTCCATGTCCGACATCGGCGTGAGCCAGCGCCCGGCTGCCTACAGGAGCATGGAGAGGACAGCAGCCCAGCTGGCCAGGGAGGGAGGGGTGGCGATGTGGGTGCTGCCCAACGTGGAGGTGGGAGCCCTGGACACCAGGGTCTCTGTGGCCCAGCTCCGACACTCGTACCTGGAGAACGCCAACAGGAAGCCAGAGCTGTAGGTGGAACAGCATGGCTACCACTGGCTAGCTACTGACTCTTTAATCTGTTTGATGTGGTTAATTACCTAACACTAATGTAGACCATCCTCCTATTATGAGGCTTGAGGTGTTTGAGCTTGTGTGCATTTTAGGGCAGTGTATTGCATAGTCAAACGTGATATCAAGAGATCTAGGCCTGTTTGAGGTGTAACTTACTGTTTGTTTAGCCACCTGCTTGGACATTCTGTCAGCCTGTTGGGCAAACATGAGTGGTTTGTTGCTGCATGTTGTGCTGTGTGAGGGTTCATACACAATTGGGCTGCTGACAAATTCTCAGATTTTTGGGACCGATAATATTTTTGGGGTGTGATCGTGCTCTAACCTAGATTGCTGTGGAAGACGTACTAAAAGCATCATCAATATCGAACTGCCCTTGCCATTTGTTCTCTCAATATTATTCTCCTTTTATGTTGCCGTCGTCGCTATATCCATCCCTAATCACGACCCTAAAAGGGAGCTGACTAAAGTAGAGCTAACTGCTATGGAAGTAGATCCGGCTGCTGGGAGCGCTGATCGCGAGCGTGGTGCGGCAAGGAGGCCGCGGCGCTACATCACCCCAGGAGACAACCGCAAGTCCTCTGAGAGGTTTAGCACCCAACCCATCACCTCTGCAGAGTGGCTGGAGTCTGATAGGTGAGAGTATTAGGACCCAGCCCAGAGTGGCTGGAGTCTGATAGGTGAGAGTATTAGGACACAGCCCAGAGTGGCTGGAGTCTGATAGGTGAGAGTATTAGGACACAGCCCAGAGTGGCTGGAGTCTGATAGGTGAGAGTATTAGGACACAGCCCAGAGTGGATGAAGTCTGATAGGTGAGAGTATTAGGACACAGCCCAGAGTGGCTGGAGTCTGATTGGTGAGAGTATTAGGACGCAGCCCATCACCTCAGCAGAAGGGCTGGATGGCTGGAATCTAATGGGTATTGAAGGCCCTGAGTGACTGGATAATATCCACATAAGACATATGGTAGGATCACCAGTGGGTGTGATACATGCTGGAGGTTAGATGGATTTTTAAGCTCTCAACTTGGATTGTTTGTTCTCTTGTTGGTAATTTGAACTGTGCCTTATAGCAAAAGACCACTATTGAATTTTGTCTTTGTTGTCCCTCAGGTCTCATCTGACTCCAACAGAGCTACAGAACCCAGAAGGCAAGTATCCATGGAGATTTGCTTCATTTAGTTACCAATAACACTCTTAACTAAAAAATAAATAAATAATTAGTTGCCTCCCCATCTAACAGCACAATGGTTGAGGTGAACGATAGCTAAACTTGCCTAGATGAATTGACTTTGTCAGTCAGGGAAATACAGACACAAACACTTCACAAAGTTATGAATATAACTACTGTTCCCTGAAAGAGGGAKATMAGGTACACAGCTATGGAGGATCGAACTCGTGAGAGTGTTGGCATCCTAGCAATATTCCAAAACGTTATACTCTTCTCCAACCAATTTGTGACYGATTTTCATGCAAATGTTCTAAATTCTGCAAAAAACAATATGCGCATTTTCCCACCAGAGATGTGTTTCCATCAAACTGCTCTAGCCAACAGCTGGCAATTACAGTGCGGGTAGGCTACCTAGACTGAGATTATTATAGATAAGAGCGATTTTATTATTTGTATTTGTCAAACAGCAGTCACGCATCGATCATCATGTCACCAGAATAAGACCCTCGATATTTATTGGAAAGGAGCACCGTGCTCGTTCACCACCCTGTGAAGTTCATCATTTATTTAATCTGTAGCCTAATAAACTGCAGGCTTTCCTGAGTCCTAGTCGGCGGACCACACAACATAATTGCGTGACTCAAAATTCCCTTTGATATGATGGTTATTATATCAATATTTGCCCATAAAGATTCTTCAACTGCCATTTCTCGCATAATTATTTTTACCAACAAACAAATTGTCTGACGGCTTTTTTATGAAATTGTKCCGGCATTTCATGTTTCCATCTGCCCATCATGATTTTTTTTTTTTCATGCGTCAGGTAATTAATTCATGGTTGGATGGAAACGTGGTGTATGTTGTGATCTGACATTGACATCAATTTTCTGCCGTTCCTTTTTCACAGCTGACGAAGACAAGCTTGATGAGAGAGCAAGAGAGATTTTGTGTGTAGTTGCTACATTTAGGGTACAGTATCTGCCTGTGTGTGTAGTTGTCCTACATTTAGGGTACAGTATCTGCCTTGTGTGGAGTTGTCTACATTTAGGTACAGTATCTGCCTTGTGTGTAGTTGTCTACATTTAGGGACAGTTTCCACGACA